>NW_006351222.1:0-540 GCF_000327345.1 Myotis davidii
GGGGGGGGTGTACATGTGCATGCACACGTGTGTGCACCCCTACACGCACACACACACTGATTTGACATGCTCCCAACTAGATTAATAAAAGCAGGCTTCCAGTAAGTATCACATGGCTTTGCATTGATTTCTGATACGTAAACAATTAACTCAAAATCTTTCAAGAAAAATGTAATAGAGTTGGCCCAAAAATGTGATCCTTGAACAGTTCATTTCAAGCTCTCCTGACCCTACAATACCATGTTGCTATGAACCAGGTATTTCATCTTTTTAGCTAAGTCAAATTACATGTAAAACATGGGTACCATCTTAACTGTATTTAAGCTTACAGGGATACCAAATGAGTGAAAAAAGAAATATTAGCTTTATTGCTACATGTATGCCTTCTAGGAAAAAAGAAAAATATCAAGATAAAAATAAAAGGGGGGAAATGATATGCACATAAGTGGCAGTAATTCTGTTATATAGTGCAATATAAAAGGTTGTAATCTGAGTATGTCAGAAGTTTTATTCATGTAACGATATAGGATAATATTTTTT
>NW_006351223.1:0-540 GCF_000327345.1 Myotis davidii
CCTTTCAGGCTATAGATAAATATAGTGATTATGGGCTAATCAAAATGTTCTCTTCATGGGGCAGACTTGACTACGTTTCCCAGAGTTCCTTATATGGCATTGTGATGAGTTCTAGCCAAGGGAATCTGAGCCAAAATGGCATGTGTCCCTTTCAGGCTTGGCCCATAATCGTCTTCCACATGTATAGTTCACTGCATTCTTACCCCATTTGCCAACTAATGGTGAGGCCCGCAGGATGAGGGAGCCATAGAATGAAAAAGCTTGGTTTTCTGGATTATCTGAAATGTCACCTAGGAGTATCAGTGAAATGCCCTGTTGTTGGATTAATATAACGATATGTTGGGTATGCTTCGGTAGTCTACCCTAATTAATGCACCAGGAAGGGTGAGAGTCTTGTGATAAAAAGACAATTGGATTAGAGAATAAAAAAAGGTTGTGAGCAGAGCCTTAGATAGATAGTGCATAGGTTATTTTCCTTCCACACCCGTTCACCCTTCTCCAATTGACATAAACTCATACGCTCACATAGGGGAGGGTTTT
>NW_006351224.1:0-540 GCF_000327345.1 Myotis davidii
TAGCCTTTGAGTTTGACATGCTTGCTGTAGTAGCAGCTTGGAAATCAGATACCCGTGAGCTGCAGTCCTGGCTTCTCCAGTCCATTGTGTGTGGCTTTGGGCACGATACTTATTGTCTCTAAACCTTGCTTTTCTTAATTTGGTCGTTGCTTATAAATACCAAGCCATTATTCATGTCGAGTCGGAAGGGTTAAATTTTTGACAGTACAAGCACAGTTCACACCAGGGCAAGGACTCCAGAATTTCAGCTCCGCTGTGGAATGAGAGCATGCACATTTATCCTGTTCATTTGAGCAGATAGGTACCTGCTGTCAAACAGACTAAATAGGCACTGTATTATTCCTACTGTCATTTATAAATACTCTCCGTCTTTGCTAGTGATTTTAGTGGTTAGAATAGAGAAAAAGGAGGGTGGAGTGACAGGACATAGGAGTTCTATTTTAATTGGTAGCGTAGCAAAGCTGGTCATGCTCACGGAACTGAGGGAGATGAAATAAGCAAATTTTCCTAAACAGCTTGCAATGAGTCAGGGCTGGAATG
>NW_006351225.1:0-540 GCF_000327345.1 Myotis davidii
AACTTGCTGCTTGTGTCTGTTGCAACAATATAGCTCAAATGCCTACCTGAATTTCTCTTAACTTTTCATCATGGATCTGAGGGTCCAAATGATCATATGGGCTTAGTAAAGGTCTAGACTTGAAAATTCTTTTGTGGAATGCTTTACATATAAAAATTTCTATTTTTCCCATTGCTTTGTCTATGTATGAGAGAGAAAGGAGACTTTATGCTTAAGGAAGAAACATAATCTCAAGATATTACAAAATCCAACTTCGTACAGAAGGCCTTTAAAATTTTATCACCAAAGAAAAATACACTGGGCCTTTAGAAAGTTTTTTTTTCTTTTAAATAAAAATGACAAACATAAGGCAATATACTGTTCTGATGCCAGTGAAGATATTTCTCTCGGGGATGGTCTAGTAAGCTTAAAAGCATGAGTTCTGAAAGTAGAAATCCTGGGTCAAAATTCAGATTCACCTTCTAATTGGCTGATTATTAGCAAGTTTACTACTTTAAACATACATAACTCATCTGTAATATGGGGATAATAACTGCTTAA
>NW_006351226.1:0-540 GCF_000327345.1 Myotis davidii
TGTCTTATTCATTTCTATTAAAAGTATTATGTTGAAGAGCTCCCTAAGCCTTGTTTTGTCCCAACATATTCTTTTCTATTGCCTCTTGAGCATCATTTTTATATATAATTTCTTCTTATATACATGGTATGTGGCAATAATCTTGGTACAGTGTTATATCTCCTCTCTGGTGTTCATCTTCTAATTTCCTTGAGTTACAGGGATGTGTTATTGCATTTTGACATTTAATTTGGAGTTTATAATTAGAGCAGGATGGGTGAGATAGCAAAGCTTCAAGTAAGTGAGTCTGTGGCTAAGTGAGCCAATATGAGCAGATTGCGCCACAAGAAACTTAGTTTCAATGTCGTCTCATGAAAATATAGGAATAAATGTCATACTTGTACAATCACTTGCATCAAAGATCTCTGTTTTTAAAATATGGTGGATGTTCTGCAAATAACATCAGACTGCATCTTTAAATTTAACTCTCGTGTTTTCTACACTAGGATGTCAATGTTTAGGTCACATATTTTAGCCATCATCATCCTATCCTATTTTTTT
>NW_006351227.1:0-540 GCF_000327345.1 Myotis davidii
TATCTAGTGACTCACTTCTAATGATTACAATGAGTAGAAGTGATGGTGTGTGAATCCCAAAGCTAGGTCATACCAGGCACTTCCATCCGGCCATGCTCTCCTTTGGACCCCTAGCTTGGGGGAGGAGGGTTAGGGGCGGAGCTAGCTGCCATGTTCTGAGGACACTCAAGCAGCCTTAGGGAGAGGCCCTGGGACTGAGCCACCTTTGAAACACACCCTTCAGCCTCTGTCAACTTTCAGAGGATTTCAGCTTCCAGGCCTTGAGTTTTCCAGATGAGACTTCAGACATGTGGACCAGATATAAGCTGTTCTTATTGTGTCAACTCTAAATTCCCAACCCAATTGAAATGATGAGATAAGAAGTATTGCTGTCTCAAGCCCCTGAATTTTGGAGTAATTTGTTATGCAGCCATAGACAAGCAATACAACCCCCTTCACTATAGAGGTGGAAGTTTCAATTGCTAAGCTGTGGAGTTTTATGCATAGGAATGGGAAGTAGAGAAAGGCTTTAGGCAGCGGTTCTCAACCTGTGGGTCACGA
>NW_006351228.1:0-540 GCF_000327345.1 Myotis davidii
TTGAGGTCTCTCAGCAACTTGCAAATGTGACTTTAGGCAAACCCTTTAAACTCTCTGCCTTCAGTTTCTTTAGAATGTAGAATGAAAAGCATACCCATAGGGTTATGGTGAGGCTCAGATGAGAAAATGAATATGGACTCATTTTAAAGTTATAAAGCAAAATTTAGTGGTGATGCAGATGATGATGGTGGTCACGATGATAACCGCTAACATTTATCAAGCATAGTGGACCAGGTACTATGCTAAGCATATTATCTCATTTAAACCTCTCAACACTCTTTGAAGATATAGATACTCATTATTATTATTCCTCTTTTAGAGATGGGAGAACCAAGGCTTAAAGAGATTAAGTAACTGTCCCAGGATCAAATAGTTAGTAAATGGCTGTTACCTCAGTTATTGTGGTTACTACTGAAAGCATTTTTTTCCCTATAATGATAAGTTCTTTATATTTTAAAGACTTGAAGTTGGCAGTATATTTTTTTCAAGAGCCTTTTTAAAAGCTTTAGTAGGCCCAGCCAGTGTGGCTCAGTGGTTGAG
>NW_006351229.1:0-540 GCF_000327345.1 Myotis davidii
CACAACAGTTTGTAGTTTTGACATCTTTTACCAAGGAATCACTGATTCACATCTAGTCAGTAGACAAAAATAAATGGTGAACTTGTATAGATCATATTTTAGAATTAGCTTTATACTTACAGTTTTTAAATTGGAAATCAATGGAGATTTCCAAAGGTGGGGTGGGGTGGTTGTTTTCTAAAGAGTTTTTGTCACGAAAATAAAAAACATCAATTTTGCGTAGCTATCTAGACGACAGTAAAAATGGAACAAAACAGAAACTTCTACTGAAGAACTTTGGACATCATCAAAATGTCTTTGCCTTCTTTGCTAAGAGTGATCGCTTTAGAGGTCCCGATGCTTCCTGGTCCTTCCTTGTATCCGCAACCGGTGCCATGAAACCTTCCAGGGCCCTTCCACCCAGTGCCCTTCCATTGTCTCACCTCTTGACTCAGATCCATCATTTAACTTGCTTTGGTCAACGGGATGTTAGCAAATGTGACTGACACACGAGGCTTGTAGAAGCACTTGTGCATTTCTGTCCACACTCTTGCCCTTTTC
>NW_006351230.1:0-540 GCF_000327345.1 Myotis davidii
AAAAAACTACTTCTCTAAAATGCTGCTCTGCCAGAAAATATGTTTCATTCAAATGGGCTGTTAGCCCCACCAAGGCATCATGCACAAGATCTGAAAGATAGAACCATCTAGTAAAAGAAAAACAGAAAAGCAAAATCACAAATTTCCTAACATGCCCATGTATTCCATAACACGTCCAAACTATTTCTGGTTTGAGAGTAGGAAGGAGAAAAACCATGAGGCTTCCACCCGCCCTTGAAAACAGACTACATGCTCTACTTTTAGAGACAGTGATGTTTAACTTTCACAACACGGAAAAATTTCCTCTCATATAAATAGGAAGTGGGGGCTATCATACATAATTTCATACATAATTGAAATCCAGAAAGTTTCAGACTCTCCTCTTCCCCGAAATGTTACCATCCTGTTTCACATAAGGTATGGAGACCATGAGGCACCCAGACACTGACCTTGGAGTTCAAGCATGTCTCCTCTCAAACCTCCTGTTTTATTTCTAAACCCACCACCACCTCTATCCCAGCAATAAAACTTCTAATGGAA
>NW_006351231.1:0-540 GCF_000327345.1 Myotis davidii
TGTGAGTCAGCACAGAGCCACGGCCCGCCCACAGCTCACTGCGGTCACTGCCCGATGAGACAAGGAGAGCAGTGGGCAGTCCACCCCGGGGACCACAGACGTCCTGACAGGACACGGCTGGGCGGAGGGATGCGGTTCACGGGCTCCGGAGTGACCTCAGCTCACGAAGGACACTCATGACTGTGTGTCCCTCTGACCGTGGGGAGAGAGGGGTGCCCCCTGTCAGGTCAGCCCGAGGCCGGGGCCAGGGCTAGCGGGGGCGGTGCCAGCCCTGTGACCACTTGCAGGCCCGGGCTGAGGTCACGGAGCGAGTCTGGGAGGAAGTGATGCCACCTCCAGGGACGCTCGGGGACTTTGGGAGCCGGCGGTTTTGGGGTGATCAGAGCACAGCCTCCTGGTTGTGGCTCAGCCCCAGGAAGAGGCAGAGCACCGCCCCCGCTGTCAGTGCCACAGGCAGAGGGTGGCATCTCTGCAGCTTCCTGGCCGGGAGCGAGGGACAGGCCCCCGGGGTCCAGCAGTCCTCACACCCCTGCTCAAGCG
>NW_006351232.1:0-540 GCF_000327345.1 Myotis davidii
AATACGTTTCCCACATACAATGTGTTAAAAAAACAAAATGGCTCCCAGACCAGAAGGGATTTACTATAGCTTGGTAGGAATATATAACTTATCTAAAGGAATACTATATTCATCATAAATTCCTCGGCCAAGGAATTACTTGAGAAGACTGAAGCAGAGAGTTTCAGTCAGAAGCATGTAAGTACTCTGGTCCCATTGAAAAGAGTGTTCTTACTGTGTAAAGGAATACACAAATCTGTTTTAATTTATGGCCATGAAACAATTCATTTCACTCTATTTGAGCAGTGAGTTTTTTATTATTAAAATGTTTTAATTCAAACATCGTCCTATAATTGAGCTTATAGGTTGAGATTCAGATATATTTAGAAATTAAAAACTGTCATTTTGAAGGAGATAATGAAGTGCAATGGAGAAGTTTGTGGGCTTTGAATCAGATGAATCTACCTTTGAGTCCTGACTCATTCATCTCACTCACCACCTATGTGACTTCTCACTTGCTTAACTTTAAAATGGGGATAATTGCCCTGACCAGTTTGGCTC
>NW_006351233.1:0-540 GCF_000327345.1 Myotis davidii
CAAATAAACTTTTAGGGGTGCGTTTAGTTCTGAATATAATGACAAATTGGGGGGGAGGAGGGAACTATGAGGAACACTTATAGATGAACAAGAATTAGCTCGTATTTGGTAACTTATGATAACTCCATGATTTATATATATGCCTGTTTCTGTGAATGAAACATACAGAGAGTAGAGGAGCTCATTTTCTCATATCCTCATCAACTGTGAGCTTTATTTGTTTTTAAGTCCTTCCTAAAAAAAAAATGTTATTTCCATGATGTTTTCATTTGTATCTCTCTGATTACAGCTGAGATGGAATATTAAGCTGTTTCCACAGTTTAAAAAATTAACTAGTTTTTAATTGAAAAAAGTAATTCGTGTGCATGGTAAAAATATCAAAGAGCATCGAAAGCTGCCCTGTGAAACATACGTCTCCTTCCCACGCCGGAGGCGCCGCAGTCCCCGAGGCAGCCGCCGCGACCCACTTCTTCTCTCTCCTTCCAGAAAGATTACGTGCACAGACCAGCACATTATGGAAGAAGAAATGCATCTGTGTAC
>NW_006351234.1:0-540 GCF_000327345.1 Myotis davidii
TGGAATGTCTCCATCCCTCCCTGTGGAATGTCTGCAGGAGCTTGTTTTCCTCCTGCTGGAAAGCCAGGAGACTCAGATAAATGGATGAAGTGCAGGTCACATCACTGGTGATCGCTGGCTTGTGGGTCCTGCCCAGATCCCAGGGCAGGCAGCTGGCGTGGGGAGTGGCGCTGGCTGGTCCTCCTGGACAGCCTGAGCAGTGAAGGATGGTGACCCAGACCAGCCCCCAACGTCATTTTCCACGCTCTGCAGGCCTCCCCCTCTGCGCGCTCCCCTCTCCTGTGGAGTCCCTGGGCCCCTTCGTGAGAAAGTTCCTGGAACGCATGGCTGTTGGTGTGCTGATGTTTCCTCTTACCAGCTGCTCTGGAGAAGGGCTCTGACTTCCTCCATGTTCAGGGCAGGAAACCCAGCTTGGCTGGAGGTAAACAGCCAGAGGTGAACACCCCACGGGGGAAGTGTTGAACGGACACTTGAAGTGGCTCTAAATTTACCCCGGCCTGCTCCTGTCTCCACCTCCCGCTCAGGCCAGAGAAGCCTCGC
>NW_006351235.1:0-540 GCF_000327345.1 Myotis davidii
CTCACTGATTTTATATTTTCATAACAAAGCTTGATCTGAATTCTACCAGGTATGTTCAGCGCCCCTATAGATGGAACACTGGTGTGCAGGAGACAGCAGTGGATAGTGGATCCAGGGCTGTACCAACTCCCTGGTCATCCAGCCACAGCAATTCTAAGTGGCCTAGAGGCAGGCTGAGGACCCAGTCTCTCTGAGTATGGTTCCTGTCAGCAGGGCACAGGATCAGCCTCCTTGCATGTGAATCAGCTGCATCTTACCAGTACAGCGGGACCATGACACACTGGAGACATTGGGACTGTGCTGAAGTCATGGCTCTAATAGTGATGGGATGGTACTGAGGGCAGGCAGGGAAGAGACCCAATAGCCTCTGGTAACTGAAAACTTAGTGATGCTCAAGATTTCTCTTAGACAAGTTGGAATGAGGAGTGCCCAATGAAGCCTGAGAATATTCCCCGTGGGCTGCAGAGCATGGAGTTGAGTCCTGAACAGAAAGTCAGTGATTGTGTTGGTTGATCTCTACTTGCTCGCTCTCAACACACC
>NW_006351236.1:0-540 GCF_000327345.1 Myotis davidii
ACTCAGTGCATAGTTGTATTCTATTGCCTGAAATAAGGCCCAGAGTCATAGAGTGGAAGTGACAAAGTTACAGGATAAAAGGACATGGATTCAAAGAGGCCATTAACTGGTGTTATCAGTGTAATCGATACACCACAGTCGCTTAACTAGAGAAGTCTAAAGCACTGTAATAGGAGGGAGAATTCAAATGGTGGGTGATAGGGGGCAAGATTGTAGTCAAGGAGACAAAAATGTATTAAATTTGAAGACTGCAATACAGAGAAAAACGGGAGACTCAGCAACAGAAGCAGAAGCCAGGAGGAATAAGTGGATGCAGCTTGAGGAATGGGTAAGACAAGGAAACTAACTTTATGCAGATCCACAGAGAGAATGCTGTTGCTGCCTTTGTATAACAGTGCCTGGTGTGGCACTATATGCAGCCTGTTCCACATTTTATCTCAAGGTCTCTGGTTGCAACCCCACTCCTGGTGCCATTTTCACATTGTAGAAAGGCTATGGTCTGGGAGGGAAAAACTCATGGAGGGGCTGTTATTTTTTTTT
>NW_006351237.1:0-540 GCF_000327345.1 Myotis davidii
TAGAGATCTTTGTGTCATATTTTATTGATGTTGCATCTAAAATAGTGCCTGGCACTGAAGAAAGGCACTCGATACATATTTTTTAAATGGATAAATGAAAGCTAAGCCTCCAAACAACCAGAAAAGCCTCTGAAACACAACTCATTTGTTTTATTCTGAGGGCAGCCCAAGAGTCTCTTTCCTAAAGCCTATTGGCTCTTATTTTTAGATACCATCCCAACCAAAAGGCTCACTGGTTCCCCAGTTCACAACCATGTTAGAAAATAGAACAGCCTAAAAGATGGCAGTATGACAGCAGCTAGCATGATTGCTGACAGTGTGGCAATAAGGAGGACATTGAAAACTTAAAAACAGTTGGAAAAATGAAAGGTTACATGTCTGAGACCATTTTATGAAGGCAGATAGCTACAGAGGACTTCAATCACATGAAATGATATGCACTTATTGTGTTTAGATAACCACTGTAGTCATGACGATAAAATTGGATCATGTTGCCTTGGCCAGTATGACTCAGTTGGCTGGAACATCGTCCCGTGCACC
>NW_006351238.1:0-540 GCF_000327345.1 Myotis davidii
TTCCATTTGGAAGCACTTCCATGTCTTCATATTCTGCAAGGTGGCTCTTCCTTATTATGCTACGATTCACCTTTTCTGCTAGATCCCAATTGGAGTGGGTTTCTGTTACTGCAACTAAGAGATCCTGTCTAAAACACCTCAAAGGCTCAAAAGTTAGTCTACATTCCACTTGAACTTCAAGGTATCTTTTGAAAACAACCTTCTAGTTGGAATACAATTCATTTTATTTACTTTATTAATGCCATTACAGATGATTTTAAGTTTTTGTTTTTTTCTGAAATAAAACTGTCACATTGTATCCAAAGACATAACAAATAGGTCAGTGTAACTGGAACAGAATAAGCAAAGTGAATGAGTAGAAGATGAAGGAAGAGGATTAACAACTTCTCTGAACTGTGGGGTAACAGATTATGGCCAGCTTTAGAGTAAGAGTTTTGACTTTACTTTTTATTTTGATATTTTTTATGTGTATTAAATATTAATTCTGAATGACACGGAAAGCCATTGGGGAGATTTTAACAGAGGAGTAACATGATTTGA
>NW_006351239.1:0-540 GCF_000327345.1 Myotis davidii
AGAGACATTCATTGTGTATTTATCACAATTAATGACGCAATATTGAGGCAATGTTATTTAATAAAGTCCACACTCTTTTCAGATTTCCTCAGTTTTTACCTAATATCATTTCTTCTGTTCCAAGATTCCATTCATGATACAGTATTACAATTAGTTGTAATGTCACCGGAGGCTACTCTCAGCAGTGACAATTTATCAGACTTTTGTTGTTTTTGATGAATTAATTTAACAGCTTTGAGAAATACGGGTCATAATCCTCGAATGCTCTTTTTTCTAGTGTTTTCCTTATGATTAGAATAGAGTTAGAGTCTTTTGGAAGAAACATTGCAGAAGTGCCATTTTTAGCATAACATACAAAAGATATGTACTACCAACATGACTGAGGTTGTGTTTGTCAGGTTTCACCACAGTTACTCGTTTCACCTTTTACTCTTTGGAAGAAAATCACTCTGCACAGCTCACATTTAAGGGATGAAGAGTTATGCTCCATTTTCTGAGAGGGAAGGATCGACATCAGGGGTCCTCAAACTTTTTAAACAG
>NW_006351240.1:0-540 GCF_000327345.1 Myotis davidii
AAGGCTTTCATTAGACTGGGGAGGTGGTGAGCTACGGAACAATCCTGGAATAAACACTATGTAGATAAATTGTGTTGCCAAACAAGGTTGCACATTTTGTCCTCTTTGAGAATAAGATTGTTTCTCTGCAGATTATTTTTTAACTGAGAGGTAGAAATTAGACCAATGGTTCTCAATCTTGGCAACACTTAGAATCACAAGCCTAAAGGAATGCCTATTCCAAGGGCCTCAACTGACAAATTTTATTTATTTTTATTAGGATAGGCCAGAGACTTTACAATTTTTAAAACATGCTCAGGTGATTCTCCTTTGTACTAGAGTTAGGGACCATTGCCTTAAACTAAGTGTAATGGATTCTTGTTTGCTTCTTCAATTCCCTGTCTTCCCCCTCTTCCTTTCCCACTTTTTCCTCTTCCTTCTGTTTCTTCTCCATTCTCTGAAACTAAGAGAACATCAGGGGTTTGGATTTTCCCTGGGTACACTGCCTGGGTACATGATCAATGACATTTTTATTAAGGAACTAGAGGCCCAGTGCACAAA
>NW_006351241.1:0-541 GCF_000327345.1 Myotis davidii
CCCTTCAGTCCGCAGGCCGACTCTCTCTCCGCTGAGCCAAACCGGTCAGGGCTGTTATTGGTTTTAAACAAGCATATTCACTGTGGTCTCTTTAGCACTCTAATATCTTCCTATTGAAACTAATACAAAATTGGTACCATAACCTACTTGATCTGGCCCCTGTCTATGTTTCTAAGATCATTTTTTTTCCTTTTCTCCACCTCACTCATTACTGTTATAGCCATGAGTGCCTTCTTGCTATTTCTTAACTATGCCAACCTTGTTCCTGACACAGAGCCTACTGCAGTGGGTATTCCTTCTGTACAGAACACCCTACCCCAATCTGCATAAGGTTGGTTCCTTCTTGCCATTTTGGTCTTAACAAAGACATCACCTCGAAGAGTCCTTCCTGTCCAAAAACCTAAATAAGGCCCATGCTTCATCACTATCATAGCATCCTGTTTTACTTTCTTTACAACATATTATCCTTTGAAATTATTGTGTCCACTATAAACTCTCTTGGTTTGTGTGTGTCTCCCCTCACTAAAATGTACACATCTCG
>NW_006351242.1:0-541 GCF_000327345.1 Myotis davidii
AAGGAAAAGGAGGTGCCGATACCAAAAAAATGATGGGAAGAATTACAGCTCTTCATAAACTGGAACCACTGATTGTCGCTTCTATTCAGTGAACTAGACGCTGCCATTACAGGCAGCTAATGAACTTTAATGTCATTCCTTGGAGGCCATCGTTTCTTACATTTTGGATGGCAAGGTGCTCTGCAGGTAGTAACTAAAATGAATGGAGTCTCTCAGGCCTTACTCTTGGTTATTCAGTGACTGAAGCATAAGAAGAAGGTCAAAATAGATAGACTCCATTCTCCTTCAACACTTACAGTTTTTCATCCTAAGTCCTTTAAACCATTCATTTTCCCAGATTTCCTACTTTAAACCATATATTTTAAGAAGCAGCCTTTAAAGCCAAACATCCATAATTACAATTAGATATATAAGATAATCAAAACAGAGGTACCTCCTATAAAATGCATAAAGCTTGAGTCCACAGACTCAAATTCTGGTGTAACTATTTCACTTACACTAAATTAGTCTATACAGTAGGGCCTTGACTTACGAGTGTCCC
>NW_006351243.1:0-541 GCF_000327345.1 Myotis davidii
CCTTCCAAACTATGCTCCCAGAACTCGGAAAGACAGTGGAGTAAAGGAGGTAAGAACAGACTTTAATTTTAGAGAGATTTGGCTTGGCTGTCTAGCTCAAGTAACTGGGTAGCCTTGGACAAATCTCTGTGCTTCCATTTTTGCAACATTTAAATGAGAATAATATCACCTGTATTAGATTATTATGTGGAATATTTAGCAAATGTTATCATTACTTATTTTGTGCAGTAATTATTGACCTACATTTGTTATGTAGAATTAATAGTAGTAGATGAAGCAGCATCTTAAGTGCAAAGAAACCCAAGTTTTAGTCTAATGCTATTTTTTGTTTTGTGTATATCTTCATTTTTATCTTTAAAGGGGTGGACTGGGTAAACTAATGGTCTATTTTCAGAATATATTATTTTTAAAACTGTACAGAGACCACCTTGGATAACCATTGCCATTTTAACTTAACTTATGGTAGATTTATAGTTGAACAGGGATAATTTTTAGGCGCTATCCCATTAGACACTTCAATGAGAATTGCACTGCTCATTTT
>NW_006351244.1:0-540 GCF_000327345.1 Myotis davidii
AAAAGACAGTAAATTAGGGCTGAAACTAGGTCAGGGGCAGTGATCATGGAAATGAGGGGTGTGGTGAGCAAAATCATGGGAGTTTTATAATAATCTTACATGCCTCTGTCTCACTTAGCATCTACAAACATATTTGCATTTCTTCCTGTAACCACTGCTCTAATAAATGATCTCATTAACTTCTATCTGTAGAACTGAAGACTAGAAAATAACAGACAATAACATTTAACGTGTTTTTCTTTCAATTCCACCTCTGTGTGTCTCTCAAATAAACCTCTTGTTTTAATTTTATGTCACTCCTGTAACAAATTACCAAAAACTTGATGGCTTAAACAACACACTTATTGTCTTACAGTGTCATAGTTCAGAAGTCTGACACGTGTCCCAAGGTTAAAATCAAGGTGTCAGGATTCCTTTCTCAAGGCTAGGGGAGAATCTGTTCCTTAACTTGTTCAACCTCTTGAGGCCACCTGCTTTCCTAGGCTCATGGTCCCATCCCCCTCCTTCAAAGCCAGCGGTTCTCAACCTGTGGGTCGCGAC
>NW_006351245.1:0-541 GCF_000327345.1 Myotis davidii
GTAGTTGGCTCTTAAAATCAAGGTAGTTCTTTTTACTGCAGTGTAGGATGTGATAGGAAGAGGAAGGAGATGTAGCCTGAAGGTCCATTTCAAGCAAAAGCTCGTAAGAACAATTATTCAACTTTTAGATAGAAACTTAGGAGTAAATCTTCATGGCCAAAAAGAAACGCCATACCCATTAGCAGTTCCTGGCCATCAATTAATCTACTTCTGTCTCTATGGTTTTGTTTGCTCATCAGTTCATGGGCACTTGGGTTGTTTCCATTATTTGACTATTATGAATAATGCTGCTATGCACATCTGTGCACCAGTTTTTTGTGTGGACATATATTTTCAGTTCTTTTGGATATATACTGAGAAGTGAGATTGCAGGGTCATATGGTAACTCTGTATAACACTTTGAGGAAGTGCTAAATTTTCTGCAAAAAAAATCATGATTTTTTTATATCATTTAACACCATTTTTATTCTTGACACAAGTCTCTTATCAGGCATATAATTTGTAAAGATTTTCTTGCAGTCTATGTGTTGTGTTCTCACTT
>NW_006351246.1:0-540 GCF_000327345.1 Myotis davidii
ACTCGTAAGTCAAGGCCCCACTGTATTTTCTCTCACTGTGTGGGCTGCCTTTCTTGATAGTATCCTTTGATGCACAAAAGTTTTAAATGCTGAAGTCAAATTTATATTTTCTTTGTTGGTTATTTTTATTCCATATCCCAGAAATCATTTACAAATCCAATGTTGTGCAGCTTTTACCCTACATTTGCTTATAAGAGTTTTATAGTTTAGCTCTTATGTTAAGCTCTTTGTCGATTTTGAGTTAATTTTTGTTACAGAATGTGGCAAGGGTCTAACTTTATTCTTTTGCATCTGGATATCTAGTTTTCTCAGTACCATTTGTACTAGTTTTATTCCATTGTTATCAGAAGAGGCACTTTTGGATTAAAATAAAATAGTTTTTCTTGAAATAAAAAAAAGACACTTTTTGTTGCAGTCATGTGCCACTTAACAATGGGGATATTTTATAAGAAATGCATCACTAGGCAATTTCAGCATTGTGTGAACCTCATAGACTGGACTTACCCAAACCTAGATGGTGTAGCCTACTGTACACCTAGG
>NW_006351247.1:0-541 GCF_000327345.1 Myotis davidii
CACAGCATACTACTGAATCCATCCATTCAACAGAATGCAGTAATTATCTAATATCTGACTAAGCCATTATTTGTGATAGCCTAGCACTACTCTGGACACTCATATAGCTTGGATACCCTGCCCTCAAAGAGCTTACATTCAAGTGGGGAGAGGGACTACACCAAACAAATGCATAAAGTATAATGTACTTTATATGGTGCCAATTGCAATGGAAACATTTAAGTAGGATTGGTGGGGTAGAATGTGCAAGACTGAGTAGAGGGGGTAGGGGTGACAGAAAAAGTGTTCCAGAAAAAAATACAAAAGCCGTAAAACCAGAATCTTCAGGAAACAGCGAGCAATGTGGTAGCACTTTCTTTTCATGCTTCTGTAATAGCAATACCCAATTCACTCTGAAATCCTCCAATTAGTCAATTTGATGGTGGAAATCAAATCATACTGGTCTTTATTCCCCTAGCTCTCAATTGTTGCGTGATGAAGTTGTTTACGCTACAGTATCGCACATTATGGTAATGCTAAACATGATTGTCCTTTCCCCGAG
>NW_006351248.1:0-541 GCF_000327345.1 Myotis davidii
CTCTCTCTCTCTCTCTCTCTCTCTCTCCGAAATTACTATTTTTGTCTGGAAAAAGAAAATAATCAGAATGATTTTCTCCCTTTTGAAGAAAACTGTCCAACAGTTCCAAATGGAAACAGGCAGCGTGTGGTAGGAGATCGCCCTCTGCTGGCTGTGTCAGTCGGGGTTCTCCAGAGACACAGCAGCAATAGGAGATGAGAAGAGTGAGGGGAGATTGATGTATAAGAAAGAAATTGGCTCACAAAATAATGAAGGCTGACAAATTTTTCAATATCCGCAGGGTGAGTCAGCAGGCTGGAGATAAGGAGAGACCCAGGGTGAGTCAGCAAGCTGTCATTCCAGTCTGAAGGTTGGCAGGCTCAAGATCCAGAAAAGAGCCCATGTTTCCCAGGCAGAAAAAAAGCCAGGTCCCATTTTGAAGGAGGGTACCCGTAATTTGTGTTCCTTGGCCTATGGATTTAAATGTTAATCTCATCTGCTAACAACCTCTCACTGGAACACCCAGAATAATGTTTGACACTCCATGGCCTAGTCAAGTTGA
>NW_006351249.1:0-541 GCF_000327345.1 Myotis davidii
CTGCAGAAGGACCATTCATGACAGGGGCACCCCCCCATCGTGCCCCAAGTATCAGGCCTCCAGCCAGGCTCCCCAGGCTCGACTGCCCTGGTCTCGGGCCCATCCCCCGGCGTCCTCACCTGGGCACTGAGGACACCGCCACCTGCACCACAGGCCTGACAGGCCGGACATGAGTTCACTCGGGTCAAGGGCTCAGAATAGCAGCGG
Source organism: Myotis davidii (assembly GCF_000327345.1). Lineage (NCBI taxonomy): Eukaryota > Metazoa > Chordata > Mammalia > Chiroptera > Vespertilionidae > Myotis > Myotis davidii. Next base: position 208 of record NW_006351249.1, read on the forward strand.
GCACACAGGAAGAGCTATCCACGCCTTTAAGTACACAGACGCTCCAACAGTCCTATTCAGAGCCTCGTAAAAAACCGTGTTTGCTTCTCCCGCCCAGGAGAGGAGGAGCCAGAAGGCCCTGTCCGCCCGGGGCTCAGAGGACAGTGCGGACTGTAAAGGTGGGAGCGACTGGTAACCCGTTGCCGGGAGCCGGTCCCGGGCCGACGGATGGAAAGCAGATTCCGGAAATCACCGCATGGCTTGAGTCAGGGAGTGAGGAGAGAACGCTCCCTGTATACAAAGAGGTGCAGCCCTGGCCGGTGTGTCCCAGTGGATAGCGCGTCAGCCCGTGGAC
>NW_006351250.1:0-541 GCF_000327345.1 Myotis davidii
CAGCAGCTTGCCCTGCTTTTGAAATAACGTGGGCAAGTGTTTTCTATCTTTGTGGCCTACCCAAGTATACACGAGAGAAGGCATCTGTGCCACTAAGAAAGTGGAAAAGGAACTAAAAGGAAAACTGTTGACCCTCAATTCCGTAAATACAAACCCTAAGTGATCGCACCCAGCATACTGTGCGATGATGGTCACAGAGTTGCCCACTTTTGGGTGGAGGGAGTGCTGAAGCCAAAGCCTGTTTGTTTTAAACACTGATGAAGGCTGTTTCTAGGATATAAAGCAGCCCATCCAGGGTGAACATACGCCAAGGACACTTGGTTTTAAGCAGCAAGCTTTTAAAAAAACTGTTTTCATTGCAGCCCATTGGCTTCAGGGTAAGGTTGTCATAGAGATATCGGCTTCTCACGAGTGAAAACATGATTAACGTAGATGAAACAGAAACATTTTCTTGGGCAAGGCATAAGGAATACTACCCGTTTGTTGTAGCTTAGTTCAGATTCCTAAAGGTTTTTGACCTGTTCTCTCTTTGCTGCCCTGC
>NW_006351251.1:0-541 GCF_000327345.1 Myotis davidii
GAAATCAATAAAAATATATATATTTTTTAAAATTTATTCTGACTTACGCAACATATTTGGAGCTTACAGTAAACAACTTCTCCCAGGAGGAAGTTCCTCAAGGAAATAAAAAAGTGAGTCTGAAAGTAATTTCGGCAGCAAAGTAGATTAAATATCCACCATGTTAGTCACAGCGCATTAGATGGAATTGAACTGACTGAGCGAAGGTCAAAGAGTGGCCGAGGGTTTAGCCCACCAGAGGAGCAGTAAAATCCACCCACACTTCAAATCATTAACTCTAAACCCTTTGATATGAGATCCAGAACTCATCGCTCAACTTCCAAACAGCCCGCCTGGTAAAAGAATAAAATCCAATCAGGAGCTCTGAGTCTCATGAAATACTTTCCGTGGAATCAAAAGCAAAATGGAAAGAAAACGGGAGTGTCCAGGCTGCTTTGAAGAAAATCTATTTCTACGGGGCTGAGTCAGACCAACGACAAACTTCTGGTCAACCCTCCAAAGCATTCCAGGCCGGTGTGGCTCAGTGGATAGAGCGTTAGCC
>NW_006351252.1:0-541 GCF_000327345.1 Myotis davidii
CTCTGTGTGGGAACCCAGTGGGGAAAAACTGAAGAATCGGAAAGGGTCCCCAGAGATGGTCTTGTGGGATGAATTCATTGGAGGAAGACCAACCAGGTAAAAGAAACAACCTGTGCAAAGACCACCTCCCAGCAGGGTCAGGCAGCCCTGCAGGTGTTCAAGGAGAGGGACAGGCCGGCCTCTGGGATGCCTGAAACAATAAATCCTACATGAAAACCATGCATGGAAGGATGATCCACCTTAGATGCGGACAAAAAAAACAAACCACCACCACAACAAAAACAAAGCAGCAATGTAGCCATTCTTGTGTTTAACAAATTTGAACTGAATCCTACTATATACTGATGCTCCACACACAGCTCTAAAACCCCTGCTTCGGCCTGGCCAGCCCTGGCTCGGTTGGCTGAGCTTTGTACTGTGCACAGAAAGGTTGCCAGTTGCCAGTTGATTCCTATATGCCTGGGTTGTGGGCTCGATCCCAGGTAGGGGGTGTACAGAAGGAAGTCAAAAGATGTTAAGCTCTCACATCAATGTTTCTCTT
>NW_006351253.1:0-541 GCF_000327345.1 Myotis davidii
ATTAGTTTAATGAATGAATGTACTGGACCAAGTGAGTCTGTATGATCTAACAATTACAAAGAAAAGCAATATAGAATTGTGTCTAGTGGGAAATATAGTCTATTTTTAAATAGCTGATATAAAAATAAATTTTGAAAACACAAGTAATTTTAAGATAGGTACTTTTGGAATTATCATCCACCTAGTGGAAGGTACTGTCTGGTTAGTGTGTAAAGTCTCCAGGTTATGGTTCAGCTCAGGTGCCTTAGACTTACTTCTCCTGCCACAGTTCATGCCCTTCCCAGAGTAGAATTTAGTGCAATAGCATCAACTATATGTCTATACCTTAGAGAAAATTAAATGGTAAGCAAATAATGGTCCTCGCTTTTGATGAAAAGATCTAGAGGATAACATTAAACACTTGTCCCGAAGTTCTAAGTGATGCCCAAGTCGGTGGTTAACTTAGTGGAAGGGCAACTACGTGATATTGCTGACTTCTAAGCCCTCTTACCCATTCCCCACGCCTACCTATCTCCAACACATGTAGAAATAAACACACACA
>NW_006351254.1:0-541 GCF_000327345.1 Myotis davidii
ACGTAAGGACCTGCGGGGAGCCGGGTGAGGAGCCCAGCCTGCTCCTGGGGGAAATCCCTGAATGGGAAGGACGCTCAGAGGAGCGCGGGCGAGAGCGAGACGCTCCCGGGAAACCACGGGCTAACAGATGGCCCGCCCGTACGGAGCCCACGGTGTGCACAGGGATGCGTGTCTGGGACCCGGACCACATTGTGCCGTATCCATGGCAACCATTCTCTCCCTCCGTTACCTGGCAACACACAGAATTCCACTTGGCTCTGGGGGCCGGGGCGGCCGGGCACTGCATGCAAGAGGCGTGAGCGGAGGTCCTGCCGTCACAAACCACCAGACCCGGCGGCGTTAACCCCAGAAACCTGGTTCTCACAGTGCTGGGGGCTGGGGGCGCCAGGTCGGGCACCCACACGGAGGGGTCCTGGTGATCACCCTCAAATTTCCTGCCTTCTCTCACGGCAGAGAGAGAGCATCTCTCCCTGGGTGTGTGTGTATCTGTGTGTGTGTTAATTTTAAATTTTAAAAATGTATTTTGATTGATTTCAGAGAG
>NW_006351255.1:0-541 GCF_000327345.1 Myotis davidii
ATGCACCCTTTGACCATTTTTTATTTGGATATAAAATATTAAGATGTGGAAATCACTTATTTAGGTCTCTTATTCCTCGAACATCTCTCAGTGGAGCCTTTGAGCATCTGGACTCAGCTTCCATAAAATAAACCTTTAAAAAAGGGAAAAGTAGCACATCTGTGTGCCCCCGTGTGCTAGGTGTATTTACTGACACCGTGTCACTAATTCCTACAGCGACTCAGTTCTGGTGAGTTCTCTGCTGTCAGTACTCTTCTCTGAATGGCCAGTTTCTCAAATCGTTCCTGCCACACAGTAGGAGCGCTTGCTGCTAGCGAATGCCCCTGGTTTGCATGGACTGCACCAAGAACTGTGCACCTCTCATCTGTTTATCTGCTCAAGAACTCAGAAAGTGAGGCATCGCACCCATTGTACAGATGGGAAGACTGATGAGAAAGTAAAGGAGCTTGCCATGGGTAAATTTGCCTTTTCTTAATTTTTATTCTGGTAGTCTTTTAAAAAGAGAACTTCTTCCCTAGCTGGTTTGGCTCAGTGGATAGAG
>NW_006351256.1:0-541 GCF_000327345.1 Myotis davidii
AAATCAATAAAATATATTAAAAAAAATAAATAATACCAGCATATTATTAATAAGGAAGACAAAGATGAAACTTTGCCACCAATACTCCTTTTCAAGAACCCTAAAAGCTTTAGAAAATAAGAAAAAAATAGTAACAGTATATATAGATGGATCTTCCCCTTTTTTCTGTCACTTGAGATCTTGCAATACCCAAAGATGACATACTTGAAGCATGTAAGAAAACTGCCCAACATTTCAGAACAGACACTACAAGATAAATTGTGAAAGATAAGGTATAATTACTCAATGGCAATTTGGCCTGCAATTTGGGGGAAAACAAGGTATCATTGTCAATATGGGAAGTAGTACAGGAAAACTATTGATTTAGTGGTAGAAACGGAACTTAAACAAAGGGGGGAAAACAGCAGTCAGGAAATGAAAGGAAAATATACCAAGTAAGGTATAAAGGAAACAAAAATGATACAAAGTGAAACCCAGAAATCGAATACAAATTAGTTTGTCTTAGAAAATGTGAAAAACATGAAAGACTCTGTTACAAAAA
>NW_006351257.1:0-540 GCF_000327345.1 Myotis davidii
CCACCATGTGAAAGTCTGTGAATGTCCAGAGCTGAATATATTGCAAACCCCTCTAGCAGAGGCATTGCCTTGTCTCTAGAGGTGTGGGGAGTAGGGCTACAATGGAGACACACTCCTGCTGGGCCTGCCTCCTGGTCCTCATCCTGCTGCTCACAGCTCCATGAGCTGGGTGGATTCGGTGGCTGCTGGGCCTCAGCTGCTGCATCTGGAATTGGCAGGGCGGTGGTGAGGAAAGTGTGGTGGTCCAGGTAAGTGAAATCCTTGTATAGAGCCTGGCACCGGAGCAGTTTCTAACACCGTGTGGCAGTTATCGCGTCATTGTAATTGCCATCATACTTTGCTAGGAAAATAGCCCCTCAGAGACCTGTAGAAAGACATCGGTTGTAGCCTCAAGTAGACACACGACGATTTTCAATATTATTATTATTGGGAATACAATTGATTTTCTCAGACAGGTCTGACTATATGGCTCAATCATTTTATTTAAGCTAATACTAGAGCCCCGGTGCATGAAATTTGTTCATGGGGGTTGGGGGGGGG
>NW_006351258.1:0-541 GCF_000327345.1 Myotis davidii
CATGAATTTCATGCATTGGGCCTCTAGTTTGTATTGTATAATTGGTATTATTTCCTAAAAATACAAAAATAGTATTTGTCACTAATTTGCATCAGCAATTTGAAATAATTTGTTATAACATACTGGTGCATATTGGTTCATGGGACAGGGCAGAACTATAGCTATCTTGCCACAGTTGCATGGACAATATTATTTTATCCTTTCTCTAGTTTTTGAATTCTTTGGCTATAAACTTGGGAATATTATCTTCTGAATTACTAGTAAAAAGACCCTATTGAAAATCCTATTTAGAATCTTACTCTATTATTTAGGAGGAGAGTGTCCTCTACTAAGGAATTTTAAGTCCTGTAAGTCAGCGTTCTCCAACAGGATGTGATATATATGATGTTCGGTATAAATTACAGAAGTTATGGACTCATACAAATTTTATTTCTCTGGTGGCACTTGCAAGTATTGTATTCTATAGTAACATTATAAATTCAGTTATGCAGAACACAGGTATGCCATATCTACCTGCAAAACTATGTTATGAACAAAATAC
>NW_006351259.1:0-541 GCF_000327345.1 Myotis davidii
GAAAATAATACAGTAATAAATTGCGTATTCACAACTGCAAACCTACTTTTGCCTCACCCTGCATTCACTTCTTTGAAAATTTCCTAAACTGTACAAGAAGAGAAAATCAAATGAAGTGAAACCCAGAATGAAATTCTGTGAGGTTCATTAGGCAAAGTGGCAGGGAGAAAAAACCGTATCCATGTCATAGGAAGAAGTTAGGATTCAGGAGGCCTGACTCCTCATTTTGACTCTGTAATTAATTTATGGATTAACTAGAACCTTGTTCTTTCCTTTTCCAGTTCTCAGTTCCTGCACTTTTAAGGGTAGGGCATGACTCAGATCATCTCTAAGTGCCCTTGCGGCCCTCAAGTTTTAGGATTCTGTGATCATAAGTTTCTAGAAATAAAAAACAAAACAAAACACTTTCTGCTGAGAAAGGAGAGGAGTATCTTAGATAAGCAAACATTTTGTTATTATCAGAAACATACCCATTTTCTTCTTCAGTTATATGCATTGTTTCCATGTGTTTCTGAAGGGCAGTTTGGCCACATGTGGCTGC
>NW_006351260.1:0-541 GCF_000327345.1 Myotis davidii
TCAGAGAGGAAGGGAAAGGAAAAGAGATAGAAATATAAAAAACATACAAATACACAAAACATACATTATCATTTAACTTCTCAAGCCACATATTATTTTGATATAAAATTATATTTGATTTCCTATTTTTCTTTATACTAGGACTGTAATTCCTTGACCATTTCATCATTTCTGTTTATATCATGAGGTATGCTTATACAAGTATGGGTTGATGTATCTTAAGTCTAGCTTGTAGGACAGCTGTAAGTATCTACATGGCAATTATTTCTCTATGTCTGGGTGTATTTCTGGGCATATAACTGATGTTTATAATGACATAGAGACACCCTAGTGCTGCATGTATCCCTCAATCGGTATGTAAATACGGTATGCATTTTCCTGTTTTCCATCTGTCTTACTTATGTCTTACCAGCTAAAGTCCAGGAAGAGATTGACCACGTCATTGGCAGAGAGAGGAGCCCCTGCATGCAGGACAGGAGCCACATGCCCTACACGGATGCCATGGTGCACGAGGTCCAGAGATACCTTAACCTCCTCCCCA
>NW_006351261.1:0-541 GCF_000327345.1 Myotis davidii
AGGTAACTTTTGAAGAAATTTGATTGTTAACCTTTAACTGTGCCTTGGACTAGAAATAAACCAACTATAACTTAGAAGTGATACCATAGTAGGGTTGTGATTGTTTCTGTGGGTGGCACTGAAGGAGTTGAAGAGAAACAACCCCTGCAGGTCAGTAGCTAAAGTTTTCAGGCCAGGTAAGGAAGAGAGTAACTTACCCTCCCAAATTCAAGTGCCAAATTTCATAGTGAGAAATAATGCAGACTCCCAAACCTTGGAGCCAAAGCCAAAAGTAGAAAATAGAGGAAAAAATATTCAGTAGAAATGTTATATTAAAATTAGTTGTTGCCAAGACAATTCAGTGAGGGGAAAATGCTATTTTCAGCAAATGATGCTGGGACATCTGGATATCTGCATGCAAAGGAATGGAATTGGACTGGTATATCACATCATATGTAAATATTAACTCACTATGAATCAAAGCTAAAACTAGTAAACTCTTAGAAGAAAACATAGGCATACATATTTATGTCCTTGGATTAGGCAATTATCTCTTCAATAT
>NW_006351262.1:0-541 GCF_000327345.1 Myotis davidii
AGTATTATATATGTCTCCCTTTTTCCCCCCATTTTGCTACTGCCTCTCAGCACAGAAAGATTATGGGGGAGGGATTGTATTACATTAATAAATTTTCCTTTTGCTTTGCTTCAGATTTTTTATTGCTCTTTTTTATTAGTTTACTGTAAGCTTTAAAATTTCTGGCAATAATCTTATTCTGTACTTGTTTTCCCCAGAACTAAATTTGAATTGTGACCTTACATTATACTCTCTCTGCAAATCTGTTCTTTTAGCCATTTATCTATCTACATATTTATACACTTTGATTTATTAACTATGAAATATTACAAACATACAATATCAAAGTAGAGAAAATAGAATGAACCACTAAAGACTCATTGCCCAAATTAATCAACTATCAGCATTTTGTAACTTTATTTCCTTTTTAAAATTTGTTAGCTTTTTACTGCTGAAATATTTTAGAGCAAATCTTCATGCCATTGTTTTTCTATATCATTTTATATCTTTTAAAATATTGCTATTTTTTAAAATATATTTCACTGATTCTCTACAGAGAGGA
>NW_006351263.1:0-541 GCF_000327345.1 Myotis davidii
GTGTGTGTGTGCACTTCCTAGGTATTGGTGAGTATTTTGAAGCACTGCAGCGTCTCAGGCATGAAGGAGGAGCTTTCAATCCTTCAGGAGCAGTGCCGGGACCCTGCTGTATCTGTCCGGAAGCAGGCCTTGCAGTCTCTTACTGAACTTCTTATGGTGAGGGGCTTCTTCTTATGTGTCTACTGCATGGTGTTTACATGAAAAAACAATTCAGCGTAATAATTGCTTGTTGCTAAATATTAAGTTGACCAGTAGAAACTCTACCAAGTCTAATATACAGTGTAAGAGAAAGGAAGAAGTATCTTTTACTTACATATGATAGACTGCATTTCATATTAAATGTAATTATGAACCAATGCTAGAGAATGCTACTGGTTAGCCTTTCTTGACTTAAGCTCAAATCTCACATAGAAATATGAATTTTAAAATGAATTTGGTTAGGCCAGAGGCCTACTTTAATTTTTGTTCATTATGAACTATATAGATGATATTGCTAAAAGAGCAGAACCAGTGATCCTAGATATAATTTACTTCTGCCAAG
>NW_006351264.1:0-541 GCF_000327345.1 Myotis davidii
AATATTACCAACATGGTTTTCTCTTACTGCTTCTCTTAAATGACTTCCACCCAACTGATTTTATAGATTAATCAATGGCCTCAGTTCAACTTGTAAAAAATATGGACTAGCACATGTGCTAGTGGGCTCCTCTTTATTATCTCTGTATTGATTGTTGACTTACCATGAATTTATCGGGCTTGAACCCAAACCAGTTTAATTTGCGTGTACTTTTCTATTTAACTACATAGTTTAATTAAACTTTACATATATACACCATTTAAATATGTATATAAAAGATAATTATTTTAGAACAATTATTGAATGAATTAAATTTTGCAACTGTGAGGGAAACCACCAATTTAATGAACACATGTGAAAATAATTTTTATTCAGCAGTACTGCTTGACTTTTTTTAAAAAAAGAGCTGAAGTCATTTATTGATATTTAGGTTGAGACCATAACTATAGTACAGAATTAATTTTCATGTTTCCCACCAAAACATAACTCTGGAAGTACTGTATGCATTGCAAAATAAAAAAAAAATTAAAAAGAGTCACAG
>NW_006351265.1:0-541 GCF_000327345.1 Myotis davidii
TGTTACATGGGAACCTCTAGGGATCAGACACAAATAGAAGAGTGTTGCTCATTGCCTTAGTTCACCATCTGCTTCTTTCCTTCACTAAAGTATGCCAAGAAGGAAGCCATGGAAAGAACTTATGCCAATCTCTTATGCTAGTTTATTTAATTACACATAATTTGAATTGGATATAAATGTAACAGCAGTAAACATAATTTAATTCTAACATCTAATTGCTTGCAGCAATATTGTGCTTTTATCAAACTATCACAACATGCACACATATCATTCTACTGTTAGCTAATCTCAATGCCAACAATTAGATGCTCATGCTTTGCAGTGTTGTTTGTGCCTCCCACCTTTCACCTCCACTGTACCTGTTCTTGCATGTTGTTATTATACAATTTGTGGAATTCAATGTTCTTATTCCCACTTCCTCTTCCCATTTTTATAAGCATTTTGTTCCCCACAATCTGTCACTTACTTGTTTCCAAGCTGATTTTCTCTACTAAACTGTGTGATGAGTCTCTAGAGCAGTGGTTCTCAACCTGCTGGCCCT
>NW_006351266.1:0-541 GCF_000327345.1 Myotis davidii
GCGCTAACGGCGACTGTAGGTCCAAATCTGCTCAACATGCCAAACTCATAGCTACATGTTCAGCCATTAAGGACTCAATTGACAATCATAAGCCCAAAATTTACGTCTTTTCCGACTCATGGGCAGTCTGTAAAGGAATCACTGTACGGTCAGGCAAATGGCAACAATCAGGCTGGTTAATTAATGCCAAACCTTTATGGTCACAAGACTATTGGATAAAACTCTACGGCCTCTCCAAACAAATTAAAACATGCATGACACACATCAACGCTCACACCACAGACAAAACACCCACATGCTCCACAACCCACTAGCAGATACATTAGCAAAAGGCGTCACACCTGAAGACAACATCACTATCGTGGACAAATCAAAATCATTAGCAATTAATCTAAAATTAGTAAGAAATGAAAATAATGACTAGTCCATCACCCCTCTTCCTAAACTTAAATTTAGGAAAGAAAATGGCAAATACAAATTGCTCCCATCTACATCAGAACTCACCTTTCCACCACAATTCATACAACAGATACATACAACA
>NW_006351267.1:0-541 GCF_000327345.1 Myotis davidii
GTACCAAGTCTGTTGCTTTGCCATTTGCTGCCCCGTGGACCACATCCACTTGGCCCCTCCAGGTCAGGAGCTGGGTCCTCCCTGAGCTACACAAAATACCAGGAGGGGGACCTGTTATCAGGGCTAGCGATGCATCTCTTCACTGCTGTGGGACCTGGACATCATCCCTTTCTGTTGCCATAGCAACCATGTTGCCCTGAACATCCCACTTGTCCTAATAGTCTGACCCTCCCACCCCAGGAAAAGCCTCTGTGTTCTCATCTTCGAATGAGATGTTTTGACAGAAATCCCAGGACTGATACTCTTAATACAAGCATGTGCTGCCCGTCCTTTGCTAAGAAAAGACCTAAGGTACTAATGTGTTTCACCAGTCCCCAACTCCAATTCTACTTTTCCTGTCAAGAATATTTTCTCCTGTCAATGTAGAAATTTTCAAACCTGTGAAGAAGTTTTGTGAATTTGAGCCAAAGTGTCACTAATTGCCGGGAAACTAAATCTCAATACAAGCAGATAATGCTCTGGAGAATGGCAGTTTTGCACC
>NW_006351268.1:0-541 GCF_000327345.1 Myotis davidii
AAAAAAATGAATCTCAAGCTTTCCCAAGTTGTAGTTAGTGAAAGCAAAGAGCTGGAAGAGGGAAGAACTTAAAAGATGGTCAATAGCTGGAAGGGACCTTTGCTAGAGCCCAAATCAAGACTCAGAGGGACATGAGATGCAGAGTAGCCGAGACAGGACTGGAACCTGGTCTCTCACTCCCAGTGCAGTGCTTTTCTGGCTGTTTGATGCTGGAGGAGTATAACAGGCCAAGGTATGCTCAGACTCAGAGAAAATCATCTTTTATTCTTGGGAAACTAGAACTTGTGAAACCTTCAACACCCACTACTTTTAGGCATTTATGAATCCTCTGGCTTTGCCTTGTGAGGGAAACTGGAGATTCCCGTGGCTGAGTTTACTGGTCTAACTAAGCAAGTGGAAAATGGCAATAGCAGTCCTTGCCTTCCTCTGGGGATAAAATAGTACTTTCACATTCATGTATCATTTCTCATTCGGGAAGTGAGGGATTGTAAGTTATCATGGTTGGAAAAAGACAGTGGTGTAATGAGTGATGTTACCACCA
>NW_006351269.1:0-541 GCF_000327345.1 Myotis davidii
GTTTAAAAAGTTTGAGGACCCCTGTATTAGACTCTAAGATATAGAGGCATTGTGGACAGTGGGCTAGGTGCCCATCGCTGGGACCTGGCTTTGCCATTAACCCTGTGATGACCTCAGGAGAGTGACTTGACTTCTGTGCCTCAGTTTCCAAACATTCTGCAGCTCTGTGGTCCCATCAGCCCTCTCCCTATAATGAACCCCCACCTCTAGTTATTCACAGAGTTAGACTGCCTCCACCCCCAGCAGGCTCCCCACCAACCCAGGCTGCAGAGCCTCTGACCCGGCCTTTACATTAAGTGCATCACCCTCATATTTGCTGGGTCCCCCTGTTGTCCAGCTGCTTGGCTCATGTCAGGTAATCGAGATTTTACTTGTGGGGAGGAGGTTGGGAGCAAAGGGGCAAAAATGCGACTATACAGGTAGGTGTTTGTCACGTGCCTCACAATTCCCAATGGACGAATCTGTGCTTGTATCCAGATACGGGAGACTCAGCTGGATGATTCTTACCATTAGTATTTTGACCATGCTGGTCTTTTTAAAA
>NW_006351270.1:0-541 GCF_000327345.1 Myotis davidii
TCACAGTGCCTCTCCCGTGAGAACAAAGCCCAGTGAGTGTGGGGACCGCAGGGAACTCGCGACTGGGGACTCTGCTCAAACTCACTCCACCGACTGAAAAGGCAGGAGTTGCCCGTCTCTCAGGGTCATCGTGTGGCTCCTGGGAACTGGACCCCGTGTTTGATATTGTCAGTCCTCATAGAGAGCTGACCCTGGTGGAGCCACATCAGCTGTATTTGTCTTTGAGGCGTGTTGCTAGGGTGACTCAAAGTGCGCCTCGGGGTGCACGGGCCCAGGTGATGATGCACCGTATCCAGACACATCTGCCCTCGGGTCAGGCGAAGGCTGTTTGCCAGCCAAGCACAGCTGGAGCTCTTTACCGTGTGGCTTCTCAGGGGCAGTGTGAACCCAGCCATAGCACAGTGGGCTGTCTGACCTCCAAGTGCAGCTCAGAGCACAATCTGTGTCTCTTTCCTTCTATCTCCCTGGTAACCTGGCTTCAAAAGAGAGTCAGACTTTTTTGACCCACAAGAGGGCATGTCTGGATTGACACACATTTTTG
>NW_006351271.1:0-541 GCF_000327345.1 Myotis davidii
TCAATAAGTGTGCTGAACTCTTTGAGGTTGTCGTCGTGGTGGCCCCGGTTGCACACACACACCTCAATGCCCGAGTCACCCGTGAAGCGGCGATGTCTGCCAGGCGTCTTGTCCTTGCTGTCGGGGAGGGCGCTGCCCTGCTCGCAGCTGTAATCTTTCAGCAGCTCCTCCTTACATTCGGAATCTTTGTCCAGGAAGGCCCCAGGGGCCAGCTCCCCCAAGTCAGCCACAGAGCCGCTGGGCTCCATTCCAGGGGCTTTGGGGGCTGCTGGGTGGTCTGGCATGTCGATGTTGGAGGGCTCAGGGTCAGCGATGATGCTCGGGGGTCTTGTGCTGCTTCGGCTGGGCCCTGACAAGGGGCTGCTCTGGGCCCCCTGGGAGCCCCTGGCGGGATCAGCACCTGGGGGACTGCCGCCTGCAGGGCCACACTGTGCAGACAGCTGCTGCTGCTGTAGTTGGAAGGCACTGTATGGTGGGGGAGGAGTTGGAGGTCGGTTCACCACTTCCTCATAAGGAGGTAGTAAATAGTTTGGCAAAAACC
>NW_006351272.1:0-541 GCF_000327345.1 Myotis davidii
ATATATATATATATTTAAGTGTCCTGTCACTTTGTCACTTATTAGTAAGGAACGGTTTAGATATTGATAAATATTAGCTTAGAGAAAAAAAGAAATATTTGATGACACCTGACCAACTTTACTTTTAAAGTCATTTTATACAAAATGAATGCATCTTTAAAATTAAGTTTAAGGTTGTGTATTAGCATAGACTAAATGCTGTAGTCAGTTGGCTCCAAATGTGTAACATGTTTGCTCTCCTAATGATACTGGACAGGTGGAAAAGTTGGCAGTGATCCAGCTTGATGTGAGGTCTCCCATATTCAACAGTTTGTTTCCTACATTTCCTGTGGAGAAGCACAGAGGAGCACAGGTGGGATAGTTTTATGAGCCAAGGCCGGGATAGGTGTCAATTACTTTCAAATATATTTCATTGCTTGGCTCACAGTCACATGGCTGTACCTAACTGCCAAGGAACCTAGTACATTTATTTAGCTATGAGCTAGCTCTTAGAGACATATTGCTTTATTTATTTTTAAAAAAAATATATTTGTATTGATTT
>NW_006351273.1:0-541 GCF_000327345.1 Myotis davidii
AGTTTGAAATTAACTGTCCCACATGAAACACATTACTTTTAGTTGAAAATTCTGACTTTATGATTAGAAAAATTATTTTAAATGTCTTAGTGATGCCACCATTAGAAAGCACTTTCTGGCATTATTTCTTCTAATCCTCACAATTAATCTGTGAGAAAGATTGCTACAGCACCCATCTTAAAGATGAGAAAACAAATTGGCATTGCTGGGATACCATTGTGCTGCACTAACAAAGAAAATTGTGTTCCAATAAATGACACACAGGCTATGAAGAAGATAGTATGGTAGTCACCAGGAATGGGAAAGCAAGAAAAGAAACATCTTCCTTCTCTGAGACCTGAGAGGAGTTGAGAATGAGTCAAGATACAGGATAAAGAATATAACTGAAAGGGAAGAAAGTTGAAAGAACTTAACACAAGTTAACATTAGTTTTCACAGTGAAGCAGTAAATTTTTTGAAGAAGAGAGTTAAGAGAATTTAAAAAATATATATCTCTATTGATTTCAGAGAAGGGAGATGGGGAGAGAGAGAGAGAAACATC
>NW_006351274.1:0-541 GCF_000327345.1 Myotis davidii
GGGGGAAAAAAACAATTAAGTAAAATCCTCAGTTAAAGCCAAAGAAGGTAGAAAAATGTTGAAAACAAAAGGTAACAAAGAGCAAAAGCAACAAATAGAAAACAGTAGAAGACCTGGTAAATATTAATCCAAATGCACCAGTAGCCACTTTTAATCATCAATGGTCTCAATACAATTGAACAATATCAGATTTTAAACCACACTGTCATGTTGTCCATAAGAAACACACTTTAAATATGAAGACACAGATGGATGAAAGGTAAAGGAAGAGAGAAAATGCCAACAGAAATCAATGGACAGATATATGAATTATAGATAGTAAAGATTTCAAACCAAGGAAAACTCAGAGATGAAGAGGAACATTACATAATGTCTCCAAGAAGGCAAAGCAATCTTTTAGGTCTGTATGCATAACAACACAAGTCAAACTACATACATAAGGTAAGAGCTGATAGAATGTGGAGAAATACATGAGTCCAAACTGTGGCTGGAGCATTCAACAACCCCTTATCATCCTATATAATAAAGAGCTAATATGCAA
>NW_006351275.1:0-541 GCF_000327345.1 Myotis davidii
TCTCTCTCATCATTGATGCTTCTATTTCTCTCCTTCTCTCAAATCAATACAAATATATAAAAAATAAATAAACAAGCCAAAAACCTCACTGATATTTTATCATAGATAGTTTAAGAAGTGAAAAATAGCATCTTCTTGACATTCAAGATTCTTCTTCTCTTATTAATGTTGCTATGGATGTTTAATAGATATAATATGCCAAATGTATCCATACTTTGTTTCTCAGAACATGAAGAATAGATTTGGGACAGATTTATGGAATTACATATAATTCTTTGTGGAATAGATTTGGCTATTAATATGTGCTTAGTCATGGTCAGTTTTATTTAGTCTGAAAGTGGATCGGACAGGGAAAAGTATGGAATGAATACTGCCAACAACATTACCCTGGCCAGGAGCCTTATCTACCTCTGTTCCTGATTATCATTTCGAAGGACTACTTTGAAAGGAGGAGCAAATCTGTTCTGTATCAAAATGTTTTAACTTCTTTTTGACATCCACCTGCCAACCTTCCATCGTAAACACTGTATGCAGTAGGAGT
>NW_006351276.1:0-541 GCF_000327345.1 Myotis davidii
GTGGGCAAGAAACAGTTGATCATGTTTCTTTCTCTTATCGATATTTAATTCTCTCTCCCTTTTTCTCTCAAAAAGTAAAATAATTAAAAATAATGATAATATATAGGTATGTGTATAGGAAAAATGGGTATAGAAAAAGAAGCAAGTAACTTTAAATATGTAGTTAAATACTTTTTTGGAGAAACTCCCTACTTCTTATACCTAAAAAGAAATGATTCTCAAATGTCATGACAGAAGGTTGAACCCTCACCACTGAGCACCTACCGTGGTTGTCTTCTCCTTGGCATCTTCAGGTGTTGTCGTCCACTCAGGGAGAAGATCAGGTACTCATTTTTAGTGGAAGGGAAGCATCTCAAGTAGCAGATTCTGCTCTCCTTTTAAAGACTCTGGTTGATCATTTTGGACTGCTAAATTCCAGGATTCCTTTTAAGGGACTCATTTTTGGTGTCAACCAAAATTTATGAGCCTCTTTATTCTGTTGAGATTTTGTGGTATTAGTCCATCTTAGAAAAGATTGTTTAAGGCAGTGATTCTCAACCTG
>NW_006351277.1:0-541 GCF_000327345.1 Myotis davidii
TAACTGTAAACCTACTTTTGCCAACCCTTGTACTTCACCTAACATAACCCACCCATGGTTGTGTTGTCAACTTTCATTTATTCCTTCTATCGAGGACTTGAATTTTGTCAAAGGTCAAGTGGTGAGTCAGCAGTAGGTCAAATAATTGACTTTATTCTTTCTCCTACATCGCTTTTCAGTCCAACTCTTAAACAGATGTTATTTCAGAGGCTATATCATGGCTGAAATACAGCTGACCGGTTTAAGGCTATTTCCAAGTAACATGTATCTCCCAGAGCAAGCATAAAGAAGACTTGTACTGGAGGACCAAGTCTTGAAAATTCAAATCGGAGGATTAGCATTATCATTCCTGGTGTTAATTATGTATGAAGTTCATAATAGGTCACAGGAAATCATCAGTTTCTCATTTCATGAAACAGAAAAAGATAGGAAGGCAGAAAATGAAGGCAGTATACGATTCCTCCAGAATGTGTCTGAAACTTGGAAGCCACTGACTTCCCTTGTTTTATTTTGTGGGTTTTTTTGTTTTGTTTTGTTTTTT
>NW_006351278.1:0-541 GCF_000327345.1 Myotis davidii
AGAAAACATGTATGTGGGAGTCAGAGTTTATTAGCTCACTGTATTAAATCCAAGAAGCTCTGAGGATGGTAAAGGTTTATAGCCAGTTTTATGGTCCCAGAGCAATGCCTTTTATGGTAATAACACAGCCATTCATATGTTCACACCAATAGAAGCACAGGAGGATGTCCCAGAACTTTGCAGTGTCCTTTACTGGAATTTACTGAAGAGATCCCTGGCAGGGAATTGTGTTCCTCTGTCATATTTAAGAATAGGTAGTCCTCAGTGATTAAAAAGAGCACAGGGTAAACATAATGTGTGTGGTTGATAATAAGAGAAAATTGCTGACTCCGGACAGAATGGCCTACAGTTTCCTATAGCTACCGGAACAAATTACCACAAATGTAATGACAATCAACACAACTTTATTATTTTACTGCCTGCAGGTTGAATTACAAAGTGGGACTTATCACATAATACCCAGGAATGGGCAGGGTTACCTTCCTTCTGGAGGCTGTAAGGGAGTGTACCAAGTTGAATGGTGACCCCCGAAGTTTATGTC
>NW_006351279.1:0-541 GCF_000327345.1 Myotis davidii
GTCATAGGTTCGCCATCACTGACCTAGGACTTCTGAGGAGATAATACACATCCAAGCACCTAGCCCATAGTGCCTGGGAAGCAGTAGGTACCCAGTGGCAATGGCAATGGGGGAACACTGTGTAAGTGCATGTGTATGTGACAAATTTTCAAATGTGAACCAGGTGTGAGAGGACAAGGCAGTAACATCATAGTGGCACATAGCAAAAAGTCCGTAACTATTAGTTTCCATCCTTCTCTTACTCCTTCTCCCCCTACTATCAAGTCTAATTATACCAAATTATAATCATGGGATCATTACAGAGATTTAGGTTAATACAACAATTTATAAGTTTCACATGCAATGTGATAATAATACATTAAATAGTATCATGATAGGAAATAAGTGAAAGTAGAGTTGACCCTTGAAAATCACAGGGGTTAGGGGTGCTGATCCCCGCACACACATCCATATAACTTTTGACTCTCAAACAACTTAACTACTAATAGCCTACTGTTAACCAATAATGTGAACAGTCAATTAACACATATTTTGTATGTTA
>NW_006351280.1:0-541 GCF_000327345.1 Myotis davidii
ATACTAAATTATACTACAAAAAAGAATAAATATAAAGAAAAGAAAACTATTGTTTTTGTCCTTCTCATTTAAAAAAAAAATTAAAAAAGCTGTATTTCTTCTTTGAAGTGGGACAAATTATGTATGATTTACACAGGAAAGACATGGGGGGAGGACAAAGCTATGAATACAGCTTTATTAAAAGGATCCATCATAAGTCATCTACACCATCTAAACCATTTTTCAACCGACAGGTCATTTTTATTGTCTCTAGAAGCAAGTTACAAGTGACACCCACTTAAAAGTTTACGTGGAAAACTCATGTCCTTCAAATTTGTAAAATTGTTTTGCGTTATTTGTAAATTGAGTCCCTCCACTTTATTTTTATTGTTATTCTGTTTATAGACTCTTGTTATGTAACTGAAGGAAGTCCCAGATTGGTCCACTAATTCCCATTAACTTTCTTCTCTTCTGTCCCCTGTTTTCACCGATCTGTATTTTGTTGCCTTTTGGGGAGATGTCCTCACTTTGATCTTCAAACTTCCTACAGAGTTTTCCATTC
>NW_006351281.1:0-541 GCF_000327345.1 Myotis davidii
CCACCTTATTGAGCATCAGAAAATCCACACAGGTGAGAAACCCTATGTAAGGACTGTGGGAAGACATTCAGTCACAACTCATTCCCTAATCAGCATCAGAGGATTCACACTGGTGAAAAACCCTACGCCTGTAAGGCATGCGGGAAAGCCTTCAACCAGAGCATCCACCTGATTCAGCATCAGAGAATCCATATGGGAGAAAAGCCCTACAAATGCAACAACTGTGGGAAAACCTATACTCAGATCGCACACCTTATTCAACACCAGAAAGTTCACCTGGGTGGCAGGCATTATATGAATAAAAAATGTGGAGAGGATTTCAACTGGAGTTCACACCTGGCTGAATACCAAAGACTTCACACCATGTGCGACACCTACATCTTTGGCGATTTTGAGAAAGCTTTTGCTTGGAGGACACGGCTTGCTGATCATCTGAGAACACATGCTGATTAGAAAGTTTGAGAATGGCCCTAGTTGGGTAGCTTAGTTGTTTAGATTGTCATGACAATATGTCAAGGTTGCAGGTTTGATCCCCAGTCAG
>NW_006351282.1:0-541 GCF_000327345.1 Myotis davidii
AGAAACTGCCAAAGTGTCTTCCAAAGTGGCTGTAACATTTTCACTCCCACCGACAATGATGAGAATTGCTGTATATCTTCTTTGGTTGAGGTGTCTGTTCATGAGTTTGCCTATTTTTTTAATGAGGCTGCTCATTTTCTTATTGTTGAGTTTTAGCAGTTCTTTATGTATTTTGGATAATAGTCTGTTATCAGGTGTGTCTTTTGTAAGTATTTTTCTCCCTGTCTATGCTTTGTCTTCTTATTCTCTCAATCATATCATTTTTATAACAATGTTCTGAGTGGGTGCTATGATCTCCATTTAAAGACAAGGAAAATTACTTAGAGAGATTTGGAATAACTATAATCTCTATTTCACAGAGCTCTAAGCAAATATTTCGGGTAACTAGAATATACATAAAGAATTCATTTTTAAAAACTAGTTAGCTATTTGTGACAAAAGGTCATTCGTAAACACATCATGCATATATCCTCTGTATGTAAAGCAAATTGTATGAAATCATTTAAGGATTTTTTAAAGTCATTGCTATGACCAATTTTTT
>NW_006351283.1:0-541 GCF_000327345.1 Myotis davidii
AAAACTATTGGGGAAGAAGGAGACAAGCTGACTACACCTCTCCTCCCAGCACATAGTAGGACTAAATAATACCAGCACATAGTAGGACTAAATAATACCATGTGTGTATGTTTTCCTTTTCATCTCATTTGATCCACCAAATAGAAACACCAAAAATAAAACTTTTTAAGAGTGGACATTTTGAAGTCATAAATTGAAGCTAGTTATCTATAAATATTTCCAAGAAGTTCCAATGTCACCTCCTCTGGGAAGCCTTCCTTGACTCCCTGGGTATATATATCACCCTGTGCATCGCATCCTGTGTGCATCTCACATTTTCTTCTTACAAACAATGTAATGCATGGGCTGAACCTTACTTATCTTTCTTACCTCGGGGCCTGTCACAACGTGTCAATACAGGCAGGCACTGAGTGAGCGGTGAATATAGACACGTAAGGAGTGTCATGAATTGGACAAGGTTTACCTACAAAGGATTTCTTAAAGAGCTAGATTTTGAATTGGATGTTTGCTAAGGGATGTGTATTGAAGTGGGCATTGGATA
>NW_006351284.1:0-541 GCF_000327345.1 Myotis davidii
TTATTGTTTTTTGTTTGTTTGTTTGTTTGTTTGAATATGAGACCCTAGGTGAACCCTTGACATTCTGAACATTCCCCAAGAGCTCGGGGCTCTGATTGTAAACAGCCACCCTCATGTGAGGATTTCAGAATGTGAGACTATATTGTAAGGCATGATTGGTGCTAAGGAGGAGTGGGTAAATCTTCCATCATTAAGTCTGTTCTCCATCTGCTCCTTCTTCTGACTTCTAATGATTTAATTAACTCTTCTCCACTATTCACATTTAGATTCTCTAACCAAAACACTTCATTAACTTAGCTGGTAACCATCTATGAGGCAACTCAATTGCAATACTACTGTGTAAGCTGCTGGTCAGAATAGAGGTGATTGTTTCAAGGTCCAACGACTTTTTCTCGTCTAATCATTATGCTGTGTTACAATAATTTGGTACAGACTGCATTTTCCATTCATTAAAAAATCCTCAACCGAGAGCTGCAGGCAGAACAGACGGTCTGAGGCTTCTAAAGAAAGTGGGATGTATTCCTAGAAGTGGGATCACTGG
>NW_006351285.1:0-541 GCF_000327345.1 Myotis davidii
GGGCGCCTGGCTAGCTCAGTTGGTAGAGCATGAGACTCTTGTGCCTTTGGAAATACAAATAATATCACAACTTGAAAGATGTATTTAACTCAAATAGTCCAATTAAAGCAACACCATTGCTATACTGTGACAATTTAAATAATGTTCTTATTTTGTTAATGTTGGCATTACCTCGTTAGCATTGTCATACAAATTCTGTAATATTATCCAACAGTATTTTTATTTTATATTAAGATGTGTAGAGAGGCAAGCAAGCACCTGTAAAAGAAGGTGAAAATTTGAGCCCATAAGTTCTTTTCATAGTAGATGGAATGGTAGATGAAATATCTCCTGACTCTACCCTCATTTGTGATGTTCGATGAATATGGATTAGCAATTAACAATAGCTACCCCCAAAACTAAGATAAATTCTAGGAATTAATTTAGGGTGGATGTGTGGTGTGCAATCCATGCTGATCTGCTTGCAGAAAATGACCTCAAAATGATGATGGAAGGAGACTTGGCTTGTGGTGGTAAATACACAATACAATATACAGATGAT
>NW_006351286.1:0-541 GCF_000327345.1 Myotis davidii
CTTCCAATAGTCACCCATGATACAAATTGGCCATGGTACCACGCAGCCTTCCTCTGGCCTAAAACCGTCTCCATTAGATGCAGTACTTTGGATACAATAGGAGGCTATTGTTAAAATGATTGTATTATATCTGGGGGGACAGTGAGCTGGCTTTGAAAAGAGGGAGGCAAGATGATGCAATTGCATCCCATTTCATGAAGTTGTCATAGGCCAAAACATGCTATAGAACCAGTCCTGTGAGCATGGCAGTGACTATGGACAAATATGGATATCCCAGCTGACACAACACCCTCCCCTGCTGCTTCTGACAGTACTACACCAGGAAAATGATACTGATGGACAACAGAAAGGATTCTCCCCTACCACCCTCTTCTGTAACTATTTCTGGTGTAAATTCATCTGATTATTCGGCTTATGTTGCATGCCTGATCCCTTCCTAAAAGATTGTGACGAGGATCTCCAATTTATGTTTCTATGGTGAGAAGTGAGTTCTGGAATCTTCCAATCATAGGAAGGAGAATAAGACACAGGCAGTAAAAAA
>NW_006351287.1:0-541 GCF_000327345.1 Myotis davidii
CCAAAACTGAACCTGCGACCCTTCAGTTATCGGGCTGACTCTCTAACCACTGTGCAACTGGCCAGGCCTGTTCTTGTGTCATTACATCTGACCTCTAAGTGATACGCTTGATTTGTGGAATTTGTATTAAAAATCAAGCTTTCATGAAACAAATTATTACGCCAATCATAGCACATTAACATATACCCAGTTCCCTCCATTTGATACCATGTTGCCAAGGGGACAGTAACCATTCCCCAATTGTGAAACAGCATCAGTGGGGCTAATTTACGAGGAATTGCCTCTCTCTCAGGATTCTCTTCTCTGTCTTCCCTGCCCAGTCCCGAGATTAAAGAGTGCAGTAGTAATCATTACTAACATTTATTCAGCACTTACTAACGTCAGGCACTGTCCTAAATGTTGTGTGCGTATTCATTCACTCCTCACAGCTGTCCTAGGAGGTGGGTGCAATATTATGTCTATTCTTTTAATGAGGAAACTGAGGGAAGCACAGGAAGAACCAGTGCTTTGTCCTAGATCCGTGGTCGGCAAACTGCGGCTC
>NW_006351288.1:0-541 GCF_000327345.1 Myotis davidii
GTGTGTCCCCAGGTGACACCCGTGACACTAGACTGCAGTGACTGTGAAAGAATGACTGCATTGCTAGTCACATAATGTGTGGACGGCTTTATCTCTGAGAAGCAGAGAGCTAAAACTCACCCATAAAGTTCTACGATCAGTCTCATTTTCCCATTGGAGACAGTAGTGACATCATCATCACAAGCCCCAGACAGGCCCAGTTGCATCAAGGACAAACAAGCAGCCAGGCAGTGGGAAGCAGGCCACAAAAGTTACACTCTCCACCCACAGAGATCAAGTAGCATGCAAATCTCCTATTAGTCTCTGGAAAGAGGACCATGGAAGTAATGAGGTGGAAACAGACCCAAATAACACCCTCTCTCCCTCCTCCCCGCACTGCCCACTTGTCCTTGTCTGGCTCTCGACCAGAAAGAGGTTCACATTCATGGAAATGTAACCTATTAAACAGGAGTCTGATCATATAACTTCCTTTTTAAATTCTTCACTAGCTTCCCGTTCCCTTAACACAGATTTTGCTACTGTTATGAATCGTAATGTAAAT
>NW_006351289.1:0-541 GCF_000327345.1 Myotis davidii
CCTCCTGGTTCATAGGTCGACGCTCCATCACTGGGCCGTGCTGGCCAGGTGGCACTGTGTTATTTAACCTGGGACCTATTTGTGCTCTGTGATGGTGCACAGACAGGTTGATAACAGTTGTCAGTGTTAAAGCCTTCTCTAGGATCTGCTGACTTAGTGTTTCTGGTGTGTATGACTCTATGTAGTAAGGTCCGCGGTGACAGGAGAGCCCAGTTAATGTCAGCAGTGTGCACTTCCAATTCTAAATCTGGATCCAGCCTTTGTTTGCCTGCACTTTGCATGAGGAGTGTTTTATCCCCTTTTCACAGGGCTCTGTTCCCAATGGGCTTCTTGACCGGCACACTCAGCAGTCTCATTAGTTCAATTCATGAATCCAAAACATGGCTTTGCTCGTGAACTGACAATCTTTTTTTAAAAATTCTTTATTTTTGAAAGTGTTACACATGTCTTCTTCCCCCCCTCCCCCATTGACCTGTCCCCATCCGCTCCCTAGTGAGCTGGCAATCTTTTTTTGAGAGAGAAACATCGATCAGCTGCCTCC
>NW_006351290.1:0-541 GCF_000327345.1 Myotis davidii
ATACTTACACCACCTCCAACCTCCTCTCTCCCCTTCACATTCTAATTTTTATGAAGCTTTTTGTTGTTGTTTTCACTTTTTTATGGAGGAAACCTAGTTAAAAATGAACTCCTAGAGTTCGAACTTTACTTCATCTTGTATCTACTTATTAGCTATGTAATCTTGAAAAAGATATTTTGCCTCTCGAGACTTCAAATTCCTCACTTCTAATGGGGGATAATAATGGTACCTCCTTCATAAGTAACTGTGTGGACATAATTGGCCAATTCATATAAAGTTCTTAGCATGGTGCCTAATAGTCAGAAAACACTGAGCAAATGTTACATATGGTTCTGGGACAAGAAGTTTTTATCAGGAGCTTGATACTAAAATCTAACAAACAATATATAATATTATGATTATTTAAATACTTTTATGGTAGAATCAAATAGTGATGCCATTGCCATTAGCTAGTCATTAGTAATAGAAAAGGAACAAAAGGGGGACCAGACATAATAAGCATGGTCAATTGGGCAGCTTCACCAGGAAGCTGCAGTTTTAC
>NW_006351291.1:0-539 GCF_000327345.1 Myotis davidii
GGGTGCTCTTAGCCTGGACAAGGCCAATTTGAATCAAAAGGAAAGAAGGAGTAAAGGTCAGATTAAAGATATAAATTTTCTTCAGGGTTATACTCCTCTGAGGAAAAGTGGTGGGAGGAGGCAATAAAGATTGCGTTTGTATACTCGTATCTGCTGGCTCTGCCATATCTGTGCAAAGCCACTCAGTTAAAGGAGAAAGGACCTGCTTTCAGTTCTGCCTTTCGCCTAGGAAATGAGTCTTTAGCCAAATAAAAATGCAAGACTTGTTATTTGAGGACTAAAGGAAATAATGTGTATGAAGCTCAGGTGTCAGACACATAGTAAACACTCAATAAATAGTAACTATTTTGAACTTTTTTTTTTCAAAAAGTAGAGCAAGTAGAGATCTTGAATAAAAAAATCTTTCCAGAATCTCGGCAATATAGCCAGAGAGGGATGTAGGATCGAGGAGGCTTAAGTATAACTCTATGGAAGCCACATCTCACCCACCAACACATTGCTTGTTTTATGTCACAGGAAAAAACACACACACAAAAAAA
>NW_006351292.1:0-541 GCF_000327345.1 Myotis davidii
AAAGTATGTGTAAAGATTCATATATATGCATTCATTCCTATAGAGAGCGGGTATGGGAGGAGCCATATAAGAATATTACCTGTGGAGATGGGAGATGGACAGGAAGTGATAGTCAAAGAAGTCTTTGCTTTTTTTAAATGCATGTATAGCAGTTGCCCTTCTGTCAACAGATTTCGTTTACAACTTTTGTCATTAAAAATAATGGACAGTAAACATCCCACATGCTCATTATAGAAAAATCTAGCAAGTGCTAGAAGGTATAGATCATAAGTTTCAGATGAAGCGAGCCAGAGGTCTTTTGTTTCTTTTTAGCTGCTCTCTCAGGGCTCCTGGGAACAAAGAGGAGCTTCTCGCAGGCCTGAAACGTTTGCCTTGTGTGTGGTGCAATCATGGGGGCAGAGTTCAGTGTTTTTCATCAAAAGCTGCTTGTCTGGTAGACAATGTTGTTTTTCCTCACCTGCCTAAACAAGGCTTTGTGGGAAGTGGCTGTGAAAAGTGAAAGGGCTGTATTATTTGAATGAGAAAGAGAGAGAGAGAGAGA
>NW_006351293.1:0-541 GCF_000327345.1 Myotis davidii
TCTGAAATAAATAAAAAACATATTTTTTAAAAATGTATAAATAATTAATCAATAGAGCCGTGAAATAAAATCATAAAATAGTCAATTAACTTAAGGAAGAAAAAGGGGAGGGAAAAAACACAGGCATATGGAACACATGGAAAACATCTAAAATGATAAAATTTAATTAAACTATATCAGAAATGACAATAAATATGAATGATCTAAGCACAAGTTAAAAGACAAATTGTCAAATTTATCTTATCAATATGCTGTCTACAGCAAATTTTTGTTAAAGGTAAGGACATAAATGCATTAGAAGTAAGATGATAAAGATAGCCCTTATAAAAACTAACCAATAGGAAGCTGGAATATTAATACCAGATAAAGCAGACATTGGATGAAGAAATAGTATATTATCAGGGATAAAGATTGACATTATATCACGATAAAGAGACAAATAACCAAGTACACACACTTACCCTAAATGTGGTGGGATCTAACAGCAGAGCTTTAAAATACCTGAGTCAAAAGCTGATAAAACTTAAAGATCAAATAGATC
>NW_006351294.1:0-541 GCF_000327345.1 Myotis davidii
CCTCCTACCTTCACCTCTTCAAATCTTCCCTCTATATACTGCACATTCATGCCCTGCTTTCCCCCTTCACAACTGTCCATCAAAGGCTGATCCTCCATTAGTGATGTAATTGACAAATATGCCTTTATGTATGTTGAAATTTAGTATATATTAGAGCAGCATTTGAAATTAGTGGAGGAAATGACTAGCCATGGTAGTAGAACAAATAGCTAAATGTTTAGAGGAAAATGTATTATACTAACTCATGTATATAAATTCTCCTAAAGTAAATTCCAGATATTTTAACGATCTAATGGTTGATCTAATGGTTAAAAACCAAGTCCTAATGTCAGACTCCCTGCTCCAGATTCATGTTCCCCTCTTGTTCCCCTGTACTTATGTGGGGCCATATGATTGAGTTTTAATAAATGGCATGTGAGCAGATGTGATGTTTGTCGATCCAACTAGAATTTATGTAAATGAAACAAACTTCTACCTGTTGAGCCCCTAGATTTGAGAGTTATCTGTGAGGGCAGGGGTCAGCAAACATGTCCCTGGGGCT
>NW_006351295.1:0-541 GCF_000327345.1 Myotis davidii
TCGAGTCAAAAAGTTTGCCCACCCGTGGTCTAAACCCTACATTTTTTCCATGGACTCATAAAATTCATAAAGATAAGACTTATGTTTAGAGAAATAAACAACCTCAGAAGGAAGGACTCATCCAGAGAAATCTGACTGGCCCAGATGGCAGTTTATACCATTGCACACAAGATCGGGTATTTAAAGTTCCACTTTGTAATATAATAGACTTCCTCCAAGGATCACAAGACATAGTAGGACAGGCTCTACACCCAAAAACCAAAAAATAAATCATCATGCAATCAATAAATAATTGGGGAAACAGAAAATGTAAACTTTAAAAATGTACTTAAGTTGTATCAGAGATAAGATGTTGCACTTATAAATCAAGAGTATGTTGACATTTGGAAGGCACATTCAGGGAAAAAGAGAGATTGGATAAATATGTAGAAGTGACCTATCAATAATCTTTAAAATGGTTGGAAGATGATGTAAACTGTTAGAGGGTCAAATGAGTAAAATGAAACAAGACAGAAAATGGTAGGTAATAAAGGCACAGCTC
>NW_006351296.1:0-541 GCF_000327345.1 Myotis davidii
TGTTAAATTGTGTTTTATGGCCCAGAATGTGATCCACCTTGGTGAAAGTTCCATGTCAGCTTGAAAAGAATGTGTTCAGCTGCTGTTAGATGAAATAGTCCATAAATGTCATATATACAGTTAATTGATAGTATTGTTTAGTTCAACTGTGTCTTCACTGACCTTCTGCCTAATGGAATTGTTCTTTTCTGCTTGAAAGATGTTGACATCTCCAGCAATAATAATGGGTTCATTGATTTCTCCTTGTAGTTCTATCGGTTTTTGCTTCAGCAGTTTAATGATCTTTTAATACGCACATTATATGTTTAAGATTATTATGTCTTCTTGTCTTTTAACCTTTGTACTAGCTTTTGTGTTGGTCAATTTATTGCTTTTATTATATGTTTGCCTTTGTCAGTGAGAAATATTTTCTTTCCTCTATTTTCTTAGTCATTTAAAAACAAGTTTTCTTCTTCTTAAAGAGGTCTCCTAACTATCTCTCTCTATATATAGCTAAGAGACTGGCCCTTAGGTATGACACACACTGACCACCAGGGGGCAG
>NW_006351297.1:0-541 GCF_000327345.1 Myotis davidii
GTAATACTTTCAACAATAACAATTAAAAAAACATCTTGGAAGACTGGAGAGCAATCTTGTTTTGGTCATGATCCTCCAAGTAGAGGGTTTAAAAAATTCCAATCTCTACTTTTCAGAATTATTTCAAGAACTTGTTCTAATGCTTTGACGGTGTCCACCTGCACCAACTATCACATTGAGTTGTCACCATCTGCAATTCAGGATTATAGCATATGATTTTTCACTTGGTAAAAATATTTCCATGTTGTTTGAGGATAGAATTACAGACTTATCCTCTTGATAAATTCGGAGGAGATGGAGATGGATAATATAACTTTATTCTATTAATTCATCAACAGAACATTTATTGAGTGATTGCCATTTGCCGGGAACTGTGAATTTAAAAGCATGGCCCCTTTCTTGAGTAACTTTGACCTCAGTATTCCTAAACT
The DNA here is from genome assembly GCF_000327345.1 of Myotis davidii. Classification (NCBI taxonomy): domain Eukaryota; kingdom Metazoa; phylum Chordata; class Mammalia; order Chiroptera; family Vespertilionidae; genus Myotis; species Myotis davidii. Next base: position 432 of record NW_006351297.1, read on the forward strand.
TATGTATAAATGCACATAAATATCTAATTCTGTGCCCATGTTCATACCTTACATTAACCAACCTTCTCTTTATTTTTCCCCTGCGCATTTGGCCTCAGAACTGTATTTAG
>NW_006351298.1:0-541 GCF_000327345.1 Myotis davidii
GAAAACACAGTGTGACAAAAGCTAAGTCTGTTCAGCAAACGTTCACCAAATGTATCTAGCCTACATTGCGCTGGGCATGGACTAGATTTCACAGTGGACACTGTGGTGCCTTTGATTTTCGATAGGGAATGGTGCTCTGAGAGTTAGTCATTACAGTTTGTCAAACTAATCTATTGATGTCATATAGAAACATAATGGTTAGTTTTGTCTGGGGTTGAGGGACGGAGATGGCTTTTCAAAGGACTTGTATTTGGGATAGCCCTTGAAGGTTAATAACAGTCTGCCAGTCAGAGGAGGGGTTGAAAACTCTAGGAGAGGAAACAGCACAGCTGTGTTAAAAAAAATTATGCCGTTGAGGCACATGGACACATGAGGAAGTGTGATGCGCATCATGTCGGCAAGGCTCTGCTTGGCTTTGAAAAGTTAGGTTGGATGTTATCCTGCAAGTGTTGGAGGTCACCTGGAAAAACTAAGCAGGGAAATGATTTGATGAAATTTGCATTTGAGTCAGTTTACAGGGGTGGGCAAACTTTTTGACTCG
>NW_006351299.1:0-541 GCF_000327345.1 Myotis davidii
GAACTGTATGTTAATAAACATTGACTTCATAATAATTCAAAGTGTGTATATATTTCTTTGAGGGGACAGCCTGTATATTCACCTGAAATTTCCCTGTCCCAGAATATCTGGTAACAATACTTCATCTTTCACAGAGAATGATACAACTGAAAGGGACCTCAGAGATCTTTTAGGCTGAAAATATTAAATGTAGGCACCGATGTCACACTCCCACCTCCCATGGCCATGGCAGACATTACCAATCAATCTCAGTAATCATTTACTTCAAGGCTACATATAACCAAAGAATCACTCTCATCATAGCATTCTAGTTTGCACTAAGCATCTGGAGTTCTTGAACATGAGATGAGGCCTATTTGACAAAACTCTTGTTTGAGAACCCAGTGCTTCAGTGGTTGAGCATTGATTATGAACCAGGAGGTGAAGGTTCCATTCCTGGTCATGGCACATGCTAAGGCTGCAGTCTCCATCCCCAGTCAGGAGCATGTAGAAGGCAGCCGATCATTGATGATCAGTGATTTTCTCTCATCACTGATGTTTC
>NW_006351300.1:0-541 GCF_000327345.1 Myotis davidii
ATCATTCAGAGAATGTGTTTTGCCCTTTTAATTGTCCACATAGAGACTAGTATATAAACGTCATGACACAGTATATAGGCCTCTCTTGATCCCCACTATATCCCCAAATCTCAATGAGGGATATAGTACTTTTAGCATTTAGTATTTATTTGGGGATAAATAAATATATATGATATACTAGATCCAATATAGGTACATAATAAAATATTGAAGTGGTAATCTGTAAGAAGAGCCATTTTAATAACACGGAGCACAAAATTACTCCTAATTACCAAAGAGAGTGTACAGAAAGAACCCTGGGATGTAGATGCTCAAAAATAACGGGCATAGTAGGAAATTCTTACCATCATTGCTTTGCCTTTCTAAGTGGACCAATGATGAGCTTGCCAAGTTTTCTTATAAGCATGGAATTAAGTTATTTGTGCTTAAATATAAATTCTAGATTCTTAGAGAAGCAGGGGAAATAAACATCTACTGTTCTTTTAAAATTTTCAGCCAATTGGACACATGCCAGAAACATACCATCCTTCACACTGTAACA
>NW_006351301.1:0-541 GCF_000327345.1 Myotis davidii
AGAAGGGACAAGATATTTATTGAGTGGGAATGCAGGTGGATCTTGCTGACACTCAAGGACCCAAGTGATGTTTATTTCTTTCACTCATGTGCCAATAATGTCCATTCATAAACTTGTTCCTGGTCGATTCTGGAATCAGCCATCTGAGGTTTAATTGTTTCTGGCACAAGCTCTTTGAGATTCAGTTTCTTTATTTGTAAAATGGGATGAGAATTAAATAAGATAATTGTATGTAGGACCCAGCACTGAGCCCAGAACATGCAAGACCCTGAATTAACATCTGTTTCCTCTCTTTAGTCATCCCTCTGCCCTACCTACCTGCATATAATAGATATCTTGTTAATATTTGATGATTGGCTAAGTTAAGTCTAGTCCTACATAAATGTACATAGTCCTGTAGGCTCAATCAAGGAAACCGAGCAAATTAACATATTCACAAGTGTCCCTTCATCACCTTCCATTCTGGAGCAACTGGTAACTGGCTCATCAGGGGCCAAGTCAGGCTCTGTGTTGACAGATACAGTCTGCATAAGCGTCAGCA
>NW_006351302.1:0-541 GCF_000327345.1 Myotis davidii
TATTAGCCTTTTATTATATAGGAGGAGGATAGCCTTTGTCAATTATCCAAATTGTTTATCTACAATACTCATTTCACTCTTCCCCACTGTGCCACAGTAAAGGAGTTTGGATAGAATTAACTCCATCTAAAGGGATTAGCCAATGCCAATTAGGGCAATCCCATCCCTTCTGCTGCAATAATTGACTCAGGTAACAGGTATAAACCAGACAGTAAACACATGGGTGTTCCAGTCAGTACAAAACTCAGGACTTTTTTCCAAATCAATACAAAGCTCAGAACATGTGAATAAGGAGTCATGTAACCCCAGATACATGTGGTAATCATTTGAAATCAGGAAGAAAGTGAGAAACCTTGGGTTTGGAAATCTTCAAAAATGAGAAGAAAAGTAGCCAGAGCCCAATAAAACTGTATTGGAGGACAATTTATGTTGAACTTCTTATTGTTTAAGACATTTGGAGTCAATTATTTTGCTTGAGATGATAAAAATGATAAACCATGATTTTTCTTTCTCTTCTTGATTTGAAGGTTATTTTAATAAA
>NW_006351303.1:0-541 GCF_000327345.1 Myotis davidii
GTGTGTGTGTGTGTGTGTGTGTTTAGATAGCCAGAGAGACAGGGAGAAAGGCAAGAGAGGGAGAGGCAGGAGGGAGAGAGAAGTTCTTTCAAAACAAAAACACAGTCTGTTATTTTTTGTTCATTTTGGAACTTGGGTAGTTTATAGAAATACCTTACATTTTATAGGCTTTATTGCAACCCCAGGGCAGTTGTTTTGAACTGAAATAAGTTAATTAATATGCTCTTAGTTAATAGAATATAATTTGCAGGAATGAATCAAAAATTCATTTAATCACATTTCAAGTAAATCAGATAAATATTTGGAAATTATTTTCTTTTGAGTTAATATTAAATTCATAAAGACAAGGAAGCTTTCTTGCTTAAAATTGTTTTTCCTATTCACTTATTCTAAGGATATTTATTGAGTTCTTATAACTAAACTGGTTAGATGAGTAAAAACTTTCCTACTGAAAAAATTTTCACTTTCAAGGCTATCTCCAAAGAGTAGACTTAGGATCAATGGATGGGGGTTATATGGAAACAGACTTCTCCTCAATTAG
>NW_006351304.1:0-541 GCF_000327345.1 Myotis davidii
GCCGTAGTTTGCCCACGGCTGAGGTATGTCCTTCACATTGCTGAGATCAGCAACAGGAATTCTGGCCAAATCACCAACCTTTGGACTCCAGGAAAACTATAATGTTACAAGCTCAGGTGTAAATTCCAACCCATCTTTGGTAACTAAATAGACTTGTTTACATGCTAAATATTCTCTCCCTATTTATCACGAAAAAATGAGATCTAATTAAAACTCATATTATGGCCCTGGGGGGGTAGCTCAGTTGGGTTGAGCATCGTCCCGATATGGCAAGGTTGTGGGCTAGATTCCCCACTCAGGGCACATACAAGAAATCAACCAAAGAAGGAATGAATAAGTGGAACAACAAATCCATGTTTTCGTTTCTCTCTCCAAATCAATCAATAAAAATTTTTTTAAAATTCATATTATGATTTAGAATAGACTATTGGTTTGACTGCATTATACACAAAAGTGACCCCTGACTATTGACATAAATTATGTTCAGATCAGTGTCCTAGACCAGTGGCTGCAAACTGCGGCTCTTTGGCCCCTTGAGTGT
>NW_006351305.1:0-541 GCF_000327345.1 Myotis davidii
GACTGAAAGATGGTAAGTGTGAGATACAGCACAGCAGAGTGGTTATAGGTTGGGACCTAAACCAGATGCTTAGTTTTAAATTCTGCCTCTGCCACTCATAGCCTGTGTGATCTAAGCGAGTGACTTACCTCTCTGCACCTCACACTTTTCACCTATTAAAGAAATGGTGATAACTAGTAATACATATGACACTGGGGTGTTGTGAGGAGTAAGTGATTTTTCCCATATAGAGTGTTCTGAACAGCCTGGTAGTCAGTGATTCATAAATGTTAGCCCTTGATGTGTCACTGCCCATATCACCAGAAGGTTCCATTCTGCCAACAGCTGATGACAAGCTGTGAGTCTCATGTGCTCATTTTAGAACATGTAGAACCAGACCAGGAGATTTGGTACTCGATTATGGGAACAATTTCGGGGGAGAAAAAAGAGGCCTCTCTTGGAGTTGTTTAGCTTTTTAGAGCCACGATTTTCAACTGGTGTGCAGCAAGAATCTTTAAAACATGCAAAGCTGACTATTTAGTTAGGGGCACTGACCTCTTTT
>NW_006351306.1:0-541 GCF_000327345.1 Myotis davidii
TATTTACATCTCAAAAATCGCAATGCTGACAGACTCCCATACCTTACAAAGATCAAGTTCTCTGTTTTTCCTTTACAAGGACATACATGGTTAGATGCTATCCTTTTCAATAGATTTTCTTAATGGAGAGCCAGTTGACATATTGGAGGACTGCAGGCCACATTTTCTGCATCATTTAATAAAAACAAAGATAGCTATGACCCTTCAAATTACATTTCTGTAGTCATGGAGTAGCTCTCTATTAGTATATCCATTCTTTTTTTCAAGTTTCATAATGTGATTAGCTTATTTGTATGTTTGTTTTAAACTTTTTAAAATTGATGTATACAATATCCTATTAGTTTCAGGTATACATCATCATGTTTGATATTTACATACATTAGGAAGGTAATCCTCATTATAAGTCTAGTTACCATATGTCATGTAATGTACAGCACAGGAAATATAGTCAATAATAGTGTAATAACTTCGTATTTTGATAGATGATTAGCTAATTTAAAAATGTTGGCCTGTTTTCTTATTCCTGTAGTCCATGAATGGT
>NW_006351307.1:0-541 GCF_000327345.1 Myotis davidii
TTTTGTTTTGTTTTGTTTTCTGGGCGTTCTGCTGGCTCAGAACCCTCTGCAGAAGGGGCCTGCTAGCTGCTTCTGTTCGGGCCTCCGGATTCCTGAAGGAAAGCGTTGGGTTCTCTCAGTGAATGTTCACACGGGGTGGATTGGTTTCCTCCTGCGTCTTCATCACACATCCCAGGAGGGCCCCCCCGAGGCGCAACTCTGGGGGTTCCTGACTGTTCTCCCGAATTAGAAGTCTTCTGTTTTGGTTTTGTCTGTGTTGGTGCGATCCCATGGGCCCAGACCCTAAAAGTGCTCAGTGCTATTGAGTGATCACTTTTCAAATCGAGGTTTTTTTTGAATGAAATGAGTATCTTTCGAAATGCAACTGTGTAAGTCATCTTTTCACTAAAGGGCATTATGCACATATTCAATGCGTGCTCATGTACTTTTAATAATATTAGCACAAATGGTTACGGGGGAGAGTCACCTCTTGCTCTCGCCGCCAAGACATCGTTAAATCCCTTTTCAAATGTTTTGTTTAAATGTAAAAAAAAAAAAAAAA
>NW_006351308.1:0-541 GCF_000327345.1 Myotis davidii
TTGCACAAATTTCATGCATTGGGCCTCTAGATATAATAATCACTGACGTAAAGAAAACTACAGGGAAATAAACAAGATTGTGGTTATCTTCATAATTGATCTTTGGAAGCCCACTGACTGATCTTTCATATATTATTACAATTGACCTGATCCTACCTACTATTTACTCCCACAGATGACTTACTCTCCTTGAAGCCTTCCTTAATGCCCAGTTCTTTTCTGTGACCACTGTCACTTGGGCTTCTCTGACATAAACTACTGAATCCTGATTTGTTTTATGTTTACATATTATATTTCCATTATATGCTATAAGATTTTCTTAATGTATCCATATATCAAAAGGTAGATCTATTATCTACACATACCTATTATCTATCTACAAATCTATCTTTTCTATTAAAATGAAATGAGCTGGAATCTTTAAGTATCCTTGGTTTATATACTTTTTCAAGTAACTCCAATGATTTCTCTATACATTCCTCATTTATTTATCGTTATTTTTTTATTAGAAAATTAGATGCAATTCACAATATAATTTTTT
>NW_006351309.1:0-541 GCF_000327345.1 Myotis davidii
TTAAACTGTGGGACACTATTCCTCAGCCCTGACCATCTCAAGGCTGGGCATTGGATGACTAGAGGCAACCTCTCTACCGCTCCCCCACCCGCACCTCTAAAATTATATTCAAACTAGCCAATCCTACACCTGCTTAGCCTGCCTGCTGAGTGTAGCCCATTCCTTCTCTGGAAAACTAGAATGAAGGCGGCTCCAAGGTGCCCTTTGCTCCCTCTGCCTGTGGCCAAGGTCAGTGCTCTCTAGTGTGTCCCTGTGTGCTGTGGCCTGTCCCCCTCCTCTTGGGAACTGTGAGCGATGAAGTATGTTTTCAATGGCATTCACTTCCTGATCTGTGGGCCTCATCTTATCTGAATAAAAACAAGATTCCAGATACATTTTAACAATAATAATTTACTCTTCTTATGCTAAAAAACTAAACTTTGTGCTCAGTTATAAATGTCTAAAGAAAGTGAAACCCTGTCTCCTAATATTGGATCGCCTATAGATAAGTGATCACAGACTATATTAATTATTAATCAGTGCTTGGAGCTGACATAATTCC
>NW_006351310.1:0-541 GCF_000327345.1 Myotis davidii
TGATGATGATGATGATGATGATGATGATGTTAAAATGAGCTTATATAGGATGCTTTGGTACAGGGTGAATTGTCTGCTTATCTACGAAGAGCTACAGTTTCTCACTAAAGGGAAGTGCTTTGGCCTGGTAGCGGGGGAACCCTAGTCATGCAGGTTTACAGATCTGAGATTCTCCTCTTTCTACTTTCATGGTCTTGGGCTGGTTATTTAACATTGTACAGTCTCAATTTCCTCATTTGACAAATAGAGATAATGATACGTACATTTTAGGATTATGGTAAGAATTAAATGATGTGATGTGTGTCAGGGCTCTGTTAGAGAGCCAGTGTTATTGTTAGAGTAAGTATGGAAAGGAATACTTGCAGACTTAGAAGTGATAAGCCACATTTCTCTCAAGGTACTGTTTGACTCATGATTTTCTTGTTCTGTGTTCCCCCTCTCTCTTTCTCCCTCTTAAATATATTTCCTATCTTCCAAGGTGAAAACAAAGCAAATTTACAAACACCAGTTCATAATTTGTCAAAACTCTAATGAGCTTTCT
>NW_006351311.1:0-541 GCF_000327345.1 Myotis davidii
TTTTCTGAAGATACTAGAAATCTGATTTTTTATATAAAAAGCTAAAATGGAGACGATTACATTTTTAAATCCCTTTGAGAAGGTTTTCAATCTCAGATTTAAATTATCACGTGAAATCAGGAAACCAAGAAAGTTATTTTAATTATTGAATTAGCACATCAATGGAAGTCAGCTAGATGTGCTTTTGGACCTGTGCCAAAGTTTCTACACACAAGTCAGCTTTATCACTTCTCCCATGAGAAGCCCAATTGTATCTGCTGTGTAATGAAGAGGTACCCGAGAGAGGCCCAGCTACGCACCCAGGGAATTTCACTGAAAACTCCCAGGCAGATGTGACTCTTTTCTTATATCCCCTCTCCTGGCTCCAGGCCACTGGGTCTCTCCTCACATTCCTCTTCAGACTCTTGTTTAAAAGCTAAATATATTGGGGTGACATTGATTAATAAGATTGTATACATTTTAAGCATACATTTCTATGGTACATGACCTGTGTATTGCATATGTGCCTACCACCCAAAGTCAAACCATCTTCTGTCACCAT
>NW_006351312.1:0-541 GCF_000327345.1 Myotis davidii
AAAAAAATGCCTCTGGCTTCCTAACCCCTTTGGGGCTCAGTGTCCTCGTGCAGGAGAGAAACTGCTGTAAGAAGAGGCTAACTAACATGGATACAACAAATGACTGGACATGACCGGGCTGCCCAGTGTTCCCTCTCTGAGGAGCTGCAGTAGGAAGGCTTCTCACTCACATTTGCTTTCTTTGTCTTTCAATGTTCTCTAGTTTCCCTCAGGAGGTAGAGGTAAGTGAATTTGTTCATTTGTTCACTTATACTATAAATATTTATTATGTGCCAAATAGTTTGAAGGCACTGCTAGGGAAGTGCACTGGGAACACAAAACTGAAATATCAGGCTGCCATGGACAAATTATGTAAATGAGGAAGCACCAAAAAAAAAAATCATAGTAGTTGTTAGTGGAAGGTAAGATGAGATGGGCTGATACACAACATAGAAAAAAGGATAAGATCAGGAACAGAGAATGAATGGGACATGTCTGTATAACACTGTGCTTAAGAGATAAGCTGCTTGCCCTAGCCAGTTTGGCTCAGTGGCTACAGCAT
>NW_006351313.1:0-541 GCF_000327345.1 Myotis davidii
ATACGGTATATGTTGAGAACATTTACAAGTTTATTAGAGAAAAAAAGGAGCATTACAAAAGTCAGTAGACCAAAAATATCACCATCTCTCAGTATTTTCATACTTCTCTTAAATATTTCAGTGGTAAAATTTGTGGTTGACAGTTAAAAAGGATGTCTGAAAATCAACTTCATTTAAAACCAAGTGGAATTCTTTAGTCTTTCCTTCTTTATAAATTTGGTTTTCAAATAAAAAAGTTTCATCGTTTTCATAGAATACATATTACACTTTATGAAGCTGCTTTAAGTACTGCCATTTTAATGCCACCTTGAAAATATTAGTCTAGAACTCAAATTCTTAAAATTATGCCTAATACTAGTGGTAACACAGAAACATTAAATGCTCTTGGTGACACTTGTGAATTATTGTTATTCAATATCTAATAAACCATTTTCTACCTAAGGATTTATTTATTTACTTATTTTATTGATATTAGAGAGAGGAAGGGAGGGAGAGAGGGAGAGCAAAACATCAATTGGCTGTCTCCTGCACACCCTCCACC
>NW_006351314.1:0-542 GCF_000327345.1 Myotis davidii
TAGGGAGAGTGTAAATTTCTCCTACAGAACCAGTAACAAGCACATGAAAATAATTGGATCACAGCCCAAATAAGTGTAGAAGTTCACCAAGTAATGGATTTGGTTTCAGATTATGTAAAATTTGTAACAATTCTGAGTGTCATTGGTGCAACAGCTCTTATATCAATTCTCCCCAGTTGATTAATCATGCCAAATAACACATATTCATGCCACTTCCCCTGCTTAAAACTTTGCACTGATTTTCTTTGCATGACATGAAGACCACCTAGTGTTGGATATACTTATATTTGAGACTCATGTTCCAGAACATTCTGCCAGACAGTGCGTGGTTTACTCCAGAATTTGACAACCATTTTTGATTACATAATGCTCTTTTTAGTTTTAAGTATTATAATGACAAAACGCTAGCAACGTCACAAAATAAAAGGCTCTACTGAATTAAGGATAGTAGTGTAAAGGTCTTGATTATTGATATCCCATGTACGATTTCATATAAAAATACAACAAAATATAATTCCACATTTATTAAATTAAGATGAAAG
>NW_006351315.1:0-542 GCF_000327345.1 Myotis davidii
CTTCCAGGCCTTTAGCTGGAGCTGAGCAAATAGCACGCAGGAGTGCCCCTTCTCCAGCCCAGGCACCAGCTCTCGAATAGCGGTCCGCGTGCTTGAAGACCGCGCTCTAGTTCATTCCCTTGACCTCAATTTTATTTTCCCACGGCCTAGAGTCCCGCCCCTTAAGTGAACACGGCCAAGCCTTTGAGATAATCTTATCACTCCAATTCTCCAAAGCTTTCATCACAGCTACTAGCCCCACCCTTTCATCTTGGAGATGGTGTGAACTTTGACACCTTCTCCAGTCGCGTTTGCAGCAGGAAAGGCAAAGAGCGGACCATTGGAGATAGACATGTTGACTGATGACTGGTTATCAGCAATAGGTCTTGAAGCAGTACATTCCTGGAGGAAGTCAAGCGATCCAGACCAGTCTTTATTTCAGAGCCCACACCACTTCAATAGCACTTCTGCTCACTTACATGGTATTTTCCCTTCCTCCCGGCAGGCACTGGGAAAACTAGGGAGAATAAAATAGTCTTGCCCCTAACCGGTTTGGCTCAGTG
>NW_006351316.1:0-542 GCF_000327345.1 Myotis davidii
ATTTCTGTTTTATTGACAATAAAAAAAAGAGAGTTTAAATATAAGAGCATGGGGTCTTATTCTGGATGATTCTAATATAAGTGTTTCAAATGACTTCAAATTAAACATTTCTCTAAATGTTTCATCCAAGAACACCCTGTAATACCAACTTATTTAGATAATTCATTAAATCCAGGGGTAATATAATCATTTAGATTAGGTTTTGTCTCAAAATAGATGAAATAACTCGTTGCTTAAATTTGTTTTTATTTTACCTTTTGTTATACCATAACTGAGATAAAAGATAAAATTAAATGTAGAAATCCTTGGATAATATAAAACAGTAAAACATGTTTTTAATTTTAATAACTTTTTATTTTAAAATAATAAAGTTGTCAAAGAATTGTGACATGAATTAAATAACTTGGAGTTAAATGTTATATAGTAAGTTATCCAGGCTGGTGTAGTTCTGTGGTCTTGGTTCAATTCCAGTTAGGGGAGGTGTAAGAAGAAGCCAACTAATGATTTTGTCTTTCATCATTGATGTTTCTATCTCTCACTCT
>NW_006351317.1:0-542 GCF_000327345.1 Myotis davidii
AGTTGATGCTGCAAGCCAGCTGTTGTTGCTCTCTTTGCTTGGAGGACAGTGAGAGCTTGCAGGGCGCCATCAGATTTCACCCTAGGACGGTGAACAGGGGAATGGCAGCAGCAAACCCTCTGACCTGCAGTGCCACCAGGGCTCCCGGTCCAGCTGGACAGCAGATCAGAGAAGGAGCAGATGATGGGCTCAACCCTGAAGAAAAACATCGCAAAAGCACACCAGCCTACATTCATCCAATACCTAAATCCTATTCCTAAATCTACTCTAAATTTAGTAGATAAGACTTCTTGAATCTAAGAGTTACACCCTCTGCTGGGTAGAAAGGACACATATGACAGCTTAGTAGATGCTACAAGAAACATCCCAATTAAATCGAGATGCTATGTAGCAGAGTGAAAAGGTCTACCATCCGCCAGCAATATAGCTTAAGGGAAGTCACTATGACTGGTTATGGTGGTTAATTTTATGGTCATTTTAACTGGGTTAGGCCATGGTACCCAAATATTTGGTCAAACACAGGTCTGGATGCTGCTATAAAG
>NW_006351318.1:0-542 GCF_000327345.1 Myotis davidii
TCTTAACTATTGTAAATTGTGCTGCTATAAACACCAATCAGAAAGGATGTAATGACTTTATTTTTTATTTAAGAAGGATCACTATGGCTGCTGCGTGAGGAATAGGCTGTAGCAGGGGGAGGGTAGGAGAGAACCACCTCAGTAAAAGGCTACTGTTATAGTCCACAGGAACACATGATGGGAACCTAGGTCAATGAGAAGTGGCCAGATTCTGGTTATACTTAGGAGTGGGGACAAAATCAATCACTATGTCCCAAACAATAAAATATACAGTGTTTATGTTGAGGATATACAGAAGACATCCAACTCCAAACATATTGGCCCATGTACCTTCTGGTAATTTCAGACAATGTGAGCTATTATTGAATACTTAATCCCAGTCTCATTCATTTTTACTTCAGCTGTAGTCAGGCTAATTTGAAAAAATACATTTTTTTCAGTACAAAAAACTGTCATCCTTTTAAAGAGGTAGCACTTTGCTAAAAGTTATCAACAGGTCTTTATAAAAGATTTAAATTCTATTTTACATTTTGGTAACTTTT
>NW_006351319.1:0-542 GCF_000327345.1 Myotis davidii
GAGAGGTTGTGCTGTTCAGCTTAGGTTTTGCCCAATAACCACTTCACAAGCAGAATGGTCTTTGTCGCATGTGGGAGCTGTTTGCGTTGTAAATGAGCTGGCCCAGCGCACTCGTGGACTCATTTTTAGACCACAGAATGTGGAGCCGGACGTTTATTTTGTCCTTTGGGGGCTGGCTGCAGCTCTCCGGAGTCCTTGCTAGATGGCATCCTCTCTCTATGGTGGAGACTTTGACAGCCACGTGGAATGAGTGTTCCAACCTGTGGGTTCTTGCACAAAACTTATTTCTATAGCGTGGTAACCCACGCCTTAGCTTCTACAGGAGGAAATTAGGTGGCTCCAAATCAACTAGACACCAAATCCAATTAGATACCCTGTTCTATTTTATGTAATTGTCAAAGACCAATGTGCAAAACATTACATTTTTTAAAATATGTTTTTATTGATTGTTAGGAAGGAAAAGGGAGAGAGAGATTGAAACATCGATGAGAGAGACAGCACGTCAATTGATTGATTGGCTGCCTCTTGCATGTGCCCTACTG
>NW_006351320.1:0-542 GCF_000327345.1 Myotis davidii
CTTACTAGGCACTAGAAAATAAGGACTGTAACCTTTTTAGCTCATTGCAGTTTGCAAAAATGTTTCACTTATACTTTCTGATTTGATCCTCATGACAACAGTGTGAGGGAGGTATACCTCATTTCCTCAATTCTAAAATGCAGATTTGAAGATTTCTGAAATTCATGTCAAAAGAAACTTGCCACTAGCTGTGCAAAAAGAAGTAACCATCATAGCCTGTTCCCGTGCAAACTTTACAATAGGTCAATTATCCATCCATTTGAATATCACTTCAGTTGAATTATTTGTATCCCAAGAGTTGAATTTTAGCTTTATATGCTGCTTATGACATCTTAAAACAAGAGGAAAAAAAAGCTTATACAATGAGGTGGCACAGAATGTGTGCAAAGGGCCATCTCTCTCACAAGAAGCAATGCAGTTAGAGGGGCAGAAGTCAAAATTCCCTAAGAACAACCCACGGAACTTTAAAAGCTAGAACAGGACTATTTCATGCATCATGAAGGTCTGTCACTCAGATATCATCTGCCAAATACTTCTTAATA
>NW_006351321.1:0-542 GCF_000327345.1 Myotis davidii
GCCAGAAGGTTGAGAACCACTGACCTAGAGGGACAACTCCTCAGAATTTTGGAGATTACAGAACCTACTTTTCTGAGCGAGGGGTAGATGGTGACAGAATGATTAGGATAGCTCCCAATCTTCTTTCAGATAAAAGGGTTTGCTCTCTTTGAAAGTCATTGTAACAAGGTGAGTAAAAGCAATGATCTGGATCTTAAAAGCAGGGATTTGAATTGTGACTCTGACACTTTTTAACTTTTGATCTTGTGTAAGTTACTTAAGTTTTCTGTGTCTCAGTTGTGTTTTATTTTCAGATATAAAATGGGGACAGCAAGGTATACTAATATCTTCTAGGGTTAAATGAGAATATAGATATAGATATAGGTATAGAGATATAGATATGCACACACACTCATTATCTATCTTTCTATGTAAATAGATATTTAGATAAATAGATACAGAGTGGAGAAAGGAGCTCTACAGTTGAGTACTTGAAGCACAAACTTTGTTTTTGCATTATTACTTACTAATTATTGTATTATATTCCATATGAACAACTGTAA
>NW_006351322.1:0-542 GCF_000327345.1 Myotis davidii
CAGGTGTCCTCTGAAGGGGCTAACACATAAATTTTCACTTGCAGGCACTCACCTTGGGCACTGGCAGAGGGAGAGTGGCTTGGTGGGCATCAGAGACACAGGGAGAGACTGAGTTGGGTGGCTTCCATGTGAGGGGTGGAGGGACTTCTGTGATTGTCCCTGTGTTGAACCCTCCTCCCACATGGCCCACAGGGGTCATATCTCCTATGTTGAGCCCTCCCTCCCTGGACAAATCTGAACAAGCATTGGCTTAAGGAACTCTGCTAGCTCTACCGTGATGACTCACTGAGACCCTGCCCCATCCAACTCACCCATAGCTCAAGGCTGTTTTGGGGGCAATTAGCCTGAGCCTGCTTGGCAGTCTTTCCTTTAAAACTCTTGAGAAATTCTTGGGAAGCTTGGGGTTGCCAGAGACAAGCAGGGAGAGGCTGAATTGTGTGGATTCAGGGTGGGGGCTGGAGGGACACCGCCGTTGCTCCTGTGTTGAGCCTCCCTGACGCACCCAAATTGTTACTATAGACCAGTGGTTCTCAACCTTCCTA
>NW_006351323.1:0-542 GCF_000327345.1 Myotis davidii
GGGCCTCTAATTCATCATAAAGGAAATGAAAACTGAAACAATGAGATTCCATGGGCCACTTCTGGAATGTTTAAAATTGAAAGACTAACCATGTCAAGTGTTGGTGAGGAGGTGGAGCATCTACAACTTTCATTCACTGTTGGTGGGAATGTAAAATGGTCCAAACACCTTGGAAAACACTGAAAGTTTTTTAAGAAGTTAAATATACACTTACCATATGATCCAGCCATTTTATTTCTACGTGTATACCTAGGAGAAAGGAAAACATATGTCCATACATACACTTGTACACACGTGTTCACTGAAGCTTTACCTGTAATTGTCATGCAAGGGAATATTTCTCATCAGTAAGAAGCAATGGACTATTGATACACACAAGCACATGGTATACATCAAAATAATTATGCTGAGTGAAAGAAGCCAACTGAAAAGGAATATATACCACATGATTTCATCTATATACCATACTGGAAATGCAAACTAATTTATAGTGACAGAAATCAGATCAATGGTTGCCTGCAGTGGGACCTGCAGTGGGACCT
>NW_006351324.1:0-542 GCF_000327345.1 Myotis davidii
AAAAAAAAAATCAATGGAAAAATATCCTCGAATTACCAAGAACAACAACAAATTGGAGTAAGGATTGAGAATGAGAGAGGTGAAAATAAATTAAATGTCAACTTACCGAGTTAAATATCAAGTTAAATTTTGCAATTAACCTAGAGAAAAAGCATACATATTTTTAAATAATTATATTCAACTTACTTTGCAGAATACATTTGTGAGGTATAATCATTGGATGAGCGAGGGATGTAATCGGTACATGTCATTACTGAAAGAAAGACCAGGTAAAAAGTTAGAACACTTCAAAAATGAGATGGGAAAATTATATCTCACTGTATAGTGTTTCAAACTAAATTACAGAATACAGATTGGACATCAGAAATTTAGAAAGACTAGTAACAAATACCTCACTCTTCTAATAACAGATTTAGAGATTTTTAGACAATAAAAGAAGCTAGAATGTGAGGGGTATGGAAAAGAATTGAAGGTTAGTACCAATTGATCTTTACCTTCACCCTTCCTGATTTAAAACCACAGATGGAGCACCCTAAGCTCTT
>NW_006351325.1:0-542 GCF_000327345.1 Myotis davidii
TTGTTGTTGCTGTTGAGAGGGAATTTATATTATTCTGTGTTCACATGTTTTTCAACTGCCGTACAATTTCAAAGTTGTATCTCATTATGGCTTTCATTTGCCTTTCTAATTACTAATTAGATTACTAATAAGATTGAGAAAGTGTTCATATGTTTATTAGCAACTTGGATATCTTTCTTTGTAAAGTTCTGTTTAATTTTCCTGTCCATTTTTCTCCTAGATTATTTTTTTCCAGTTGACTTATAGGAGTTCTTTATGTTTTCTGGATTTTCAACTCTGCTATTTGTGCTATGTATTGCAAGAAACTTTTTCTGCACTGTAATTTTCTTTTTCTTTTTGAATATCACTTGGTTAACAGAAATCTCACTTCTAACATAGTTGATGTACTATATCATACTTTCTCTTAATAAGGTGTTTTTATGTCCTGGTGAGTTTCAAAGGCATTCTCCTGTATTGTCTTATAGAAAGTTCATTCCATTTGAAATTGATCTTTGTGTGTGATATGATGAAAGAATCAAATTTCATATTTTACCATATGACTA
>NW_006351326.1:0-542 GCF_000327345.1 Myotis davidii
GTGAAAGGCCCCCAGGTGGACTCTCCTGTATGCTTCTGTGCTGGGACCAGGCAGTCAGTGGAGACTAGTTAGTGGGGAAGAGCCTGGTTCCTGGAGTGACTTTGCCAGGTTGATCTTGCAGCCATGGCTTCTGCCTTATTTGCCATCACAGCTCCTGCCCTGTAGTGGGCGCTGGGCTGTTGTGATGGAGGCTGATAGTGGCACCTCCCCCACAGGGCGCCCTAAAGACCAAACCAGAGGACACATGCAAAGTGCTTTAGCTCAGCGCCTGGCACTGGGCCAGGGCAGAAGCCTGGTGACAGTGACTTCTTAGAGAACAAGGTATCCCTGCGCTTCACACGCTAGTACCTCTGAACCTGCTGGAGAGCTTGTTGAAAATAGATCGCTGGTAATGATCTCGCCAGGGAAAAGAAATGGTGATTATGTGAGGCGCCGGCGGTACTCGCCAGTGCTATGGTGGTAATCATTTTGCATCATATACTAGATGTGCCAGTTAATAATGCAGGTTATTTCAATAGATGGAGTTATACATATGTTGATAT
>NW_006351327.1:0-542 GCF_000327345.1 Myotis davidii
GAGAGAGGAACGGTATAGTCAACAACAGCAAATAACAAGTTAATTCTAACAACGCTGTACATACTACATACATTGAAAATATAGTAAGTAGATATTATGGGTAACTTTATTCCATACAATTTTAAAATTTTGTTAAGCTATTATCTACAATACAGTTTAAAATATTTAAGTGTTTTTTTGTAATTTTATACATATTAGCACCACCACTCTCAATAAATACAACAGCTCAATCAGCCTAAAAGTTTCCCTCAAGACCTTTATGTCAATGCCCTTCCCCTCATCCTGCCCTAAGTAACCAGTGGTCTGCTTTGGGTTCCAGTTCTGCACTTCTAGAATTTGTTATAAATGATTTTTTAAACAAATCACACAGAAGTATTCATTGGTATTTTATTTCAGCTAACATAATGTTTTTGAAATTCATCTGTGATTGCACATATTAATACTTATTTTCTATTTCTTGCTGAGTTATATGCCATGGTATAGAGATACTAAAATTTATTATTCACCAATTGGTTGCTTCTGTTTAAGACTATTATGAAAAA
>NW_006351328.1:0-542 GCF_000327345.1 Myotis davidii
ACTCCCTGCATCCCCAGGCCCCCTTGGAGCACTGACATGCAGGAGCACCAGGCACTCAGGATGCCTCCAGTCGCTGCCTGTGCCCATGCAGCCTGGCACGAGCAAGGGCTGAAAATGCCTCCTGCAAGTAGATGCCTTGAGAACCCACATTTAAATGACATAAATAACCATTTGGCTTTTCTAGAACCCCCAAACAGGCCAGAGCCCTGCCCCCACCCCTTTGGCTAGTCCCCTGGGAGCAGGGACACCTACCCTCAGCCCCCACTGCCCTCAGGAAGGGTCAGCCTGGGGCCTGGACTTGGCAGGAAGAAGTGGGGAGCCTGGTCACTACATGCAGCTGCTGCCCAGGGCCCAGGAGGGCACAGACCCCATCACTGGCACCTGGGGAGTCCTCAGGGCTGGAACCCTGGGCTCAGCAGAGAAAACATGGAAGAAAAGAGCACAGCCCTGAGCGGAAACAGTCCCTGGAGGGAGGCCAGAGAGAAAGCAAACCCTTCCAGGCCTGGGCTGGTAATGCCCACCTGGACTTGGGGGCAGCCCCC
>NW_006351329.1:0-542 GCF_000327345.1 Myotis davidii
TGAGAACTGAAGTACCTTGATAACCTGCCATAACTTGCAAAAGCTTAACTTAGAAGAACCATAGATTCAAACTCAATTTGCCTTTCACGTGAAATTTCTATAGAAACATTGGCTATGAAACAGATTTAAGATGTTGAAAATAAAGAGTGTGAGCTTTGTAATTGTCACTTTAGAGCTTTTAATATTAAGTTGATCATTAAGAATGAAATATGGTTATTCTATTCAACAAAGTAACTGTGCTGCAAAGAACAAACTCTGATTTGCAAATTATTAAGTTGCCCATAAATACAACATACTAAGCCCAAAAAATCATCAATGGTAGAGATCAGAAATTATACAAACTCCTCTGAGAAAACATAAAGTTCCACTTTCGCACATTGCAATTATACATTTTCATAAAGAAAATTATCTAAATTGTTCCCATTATTTTAAATCAGGTTCCCAGCATTACTCAGTTTAATTGTATATGAACTAAGAGGAGCAATTCTATTTCTTCAAAATAGAATTTTTTTTTTAATCCATGATGTAGGTAATAACAACTA
>NW_006351330.1:0-542 GCF_000327345.1 Myotis davidii
CCATACTGTCTTCCATAGTGGCTGCACCAAATTGTTTTGGCTATTCATGGTCTTTTGTGGTTCCATACAAATTTCAGAATTTTCTCCCTATTTCTGTGAAAAATGCAATTGGGATTTTGACAGAGATTGAATCTATAGAAGACATTGGGTAGTATGGACAATTTAACGATATTAATTTTTCTGATCCATAAACACAAGATACCTTTCCATTTGTTTGTGCCTTCTTTATTTTCTTTCATCAAGTCTTGCAGTTGCAGTTCATAAATCTTTCACCTTGGTTCACTTTATTCCTAAATATTTTATTGTCTTTGATGCTATTGTGAATAGAATTGTTTTCTTTATTCTTTTCTAGAAATTTCACATTAGTTTATAGATACACAACTAATTTTTTTGTATGTTGACTTTGTATCCTGCAGCTTTACTGTTTTTGTTGATTAGTACTAACAGTTTTCTGGTAGTTTTTAGGACTTTCTCTATATAAGGTCATATATAGAAATTTTACTTTTTCCTTTCCTATTTGGATGTCCTTTATTTATCTGTCT
>NW_006351331.1:0-542 GCF_000327345.1 Myotis davidii
TTTTTTTATATCTACAAAAATGCTTGCAGGGATTTTGGTCAGGACTGCATTTAATATATGCCAATATTGGGGAGAATTCATATATTAATAATGTTGAGGCTTCTAATCCATGAATATGATACACTATATCTTCATGTCTTTGGAAAAATCTTTTATTTATTTCACCAGTGTTTTGTAGTGTTCGGCATATAAATTGTTTATATATTTTGTTAAATTTACACCTCAGTGTTAATTTTATTTGGTGATTTTAGTACTGAATAGTAATTGATAATTAATTGCTGGTTTTTAAAGATTTATTGGTGGTTTTTAAAATATAAAGCTCATTCTAATTTTTCATTGCAGCTCTAAAGGGATATAATTGGTTTTTGTGTATTGGCCTTGTGTACTGTGTTCTTGCTAAATTCACTTGCTGGTTCTAGGAAATATTTTTAGTAGATTTTTTGAAATTTTTAGGTAGAAAATTGCATTATCTGAAAATAAATAAATGTATATATTTTTCTAATCTGTATGCCTTTTCTTATCTAGTTGTCCTACTAGGGCAG
>NW_006351332.1:0-542 GCF_000327345.1 Myotis davidii
TCAATAAAATATATTTTTTAAAAAAGAAACTTATATAGTTAAGCCACTGCAGACTCATTATAATTTCCACTCAAGGTTCAAGATAGTGCCTTAGCTCCATAGGAGAGGAACTCTGGGATAATAATATTCAAATCAAACTAACTCCAGGATTTGGCTAGAAGATTCAAATAAAAAGGCAACCAGAGGCAGGGCTGGTAGAAGGAAAAGAGGGAGGAAGATCAGCAACCACAGGTCTTGGAAACCGGGCAGCTAGTTTTACCTCAGTTTCTGAACTACATGAAGGAGACTGTTGTTTCCTGCTTTGGACTGAATTGATTTCAGAAATGCTTGGTGGACGTACATTTTTGAGGTGATCAGAAGAGGAACGAGACAGGCATTTCGATGTGCTTTGACTGAACCGTAGCTTACAGGATACCTACTCTGTAATACTATGAGTTGCATTGAAGAGCTCATCTTATATTCCAGCAGGAAGAGTAAGAACCCTCTCCAGCCCAGGCATTGGTCTGATGTCTGAAGCAGAGTGTAGTGCACGAGCACACATC
>NW_006351333.1:0-542 GCF_000327345.1 Myotis davidii
TCTCTCTCTCTCTCCCTCTCCCTTCTTCTCTTTAATAATAATTTAAAAAATAGCTAATACACACTCTGATTTGAAAGATGGAAAAAATGTGGCTTAGAGAGGTAACGCGTTGAATCATTTCCCAAGCAGAGCTGCGTCTGTTCCTCCCCGCAGCGCTGTGGGGTGAGCTGAAAACACGCTTCCCGGGCGAGGAAATAAGACGTGGGTGAGCTGCTCACACGCCCCAACAGCTGGGCTTCTAACCACGTCCCTGCCGCGAAGGAGTCACCAAGATCTTGGTGATCATGGTGTTCATCAACCAAGTTTTCCCGGGCACTGACTCTGGGCCAAGCACTTCTCTAGGTGCCCAGACACAGCAGGGAACAGAATCCGCAGAAATCCCTGTCCAGGGGCCCACCTCCCGGTGGGAGAGACTGATGAACAGAATGGGGACGTGATTCTGTGGGATCTGAGGGGGTCAGAGGGCTCCAGAGAGAAGGGAAGCCAGTGAGGGTGATTCAGAGCGTGGTGTGGGGGATGCCTGTGGGCACGGAGTCCTCCCC
>NW_006351334.1:0-542 GCF_000327345.1 Myotis davidii
AAATTAATCCTCACCCAAGGATATTTTTTTTCATCAATTTTTAGAGAGGGGAAGGGAAGGAAGGAGGGGGGACTGAGAGAGTGAAACATTAGTTGGTTGCCTACTGCACTTGACCGTGACTAGGGATTGAATCTGCAACCAAGGTATGTGCCGTCAACTGTGAATTGAACCCGCAGCCCTTTGGTGCATGGACCGATGCTCTCAGCACTGAGCCACACAGTCAGGGCCCAAATGTCGATCTTACATGTTATCACCACAGAATAAAGGGTAATTTTGTGAGGTGATGGAAGTGTTAACCTAATTGTGGTAATCACTTTGTAATGTATGTGTGTATGAGATCATCGCATTGTACCCCTTAAATTTACGAGTTATATGTCAGTAATATCTCAATAAATAGGAAAAGTAAAGTAATAAAATAAGCTTCCAGGTTACCCTTTAGAGACTGATTCCGAAGATATTGTTCAGAAGATAGAGTGAGGTCAGGGACTCAGTTTCTACAAGAGTCCCAGGGTGATTCTGATGCAAGGGGTCCCCACAGCACC
>NW_006351335.1:0-542 GCF_000327345.1 Myotis davidii
GTGGCCCGTGGGCCATAGTTTGAGGACCCCTACACTATACCCTTTCCCCCAAAAGAATGCTGTCTTTTTACAGGTAGGTCCTTAAGGGATCTCTATTGGTTTGTGGATACACTGGTTGTATGACTCTCATTTCCTAGGCATTATAGCCTATAGAAGGAACCATGGAATGAGAATGACAAATATGGCTGCTTAAGTACATGGAAACCAAGCTGGTACCTTGTTTCTCCTTCTCAATTCAGGGCTAACAAACAGAGATTCCAGAAAATACATTTTTGCTATATTAAGTATGATATACTTCTGCCATTTTATGAGAACTGTTAGCAAAGGCTTTTGTTCATTCTTCTTTCCAATTATTTCAAATAAGAAATATTTATTGAGTGCCTATTTCATACCAGGTACATTGTGAATAAGACAGACATGGTCTCTGCTTTCCTGAAATTTACTGCTAGAGGAATAAAAGGGAAAATTCCAGGTTTTATAATTTCTAGTTATGTGATAATTTGTTCATTTTTCCATTTGTGCATTGAGAACTGAGTGGGTGG
>NW_006351336.1:0-542 GCF_000327345.1 Myotis davidii
GCACAGATGGAACAATGAATATTCTGCAGATATTTTAGTAATTGCATTGGGAGATCAAAATTAACTGACATAGTATTTCTTTTTTTCCCTAGTTACACTTTAGTGTCCTTAAACAATTGGTGTTTGTTAAACTGACTGGCTGCCCATTAATGTGGATCTGCCTTAACACCTTGGTTTAATATCCTACACTGAAATGGATAAGTCAGAAAGTTGGGCCTTTGAAGCAAGCAGATGGATTTCAGGAACTTGGGAAGAGAATACTTGAATTTAGAGACTGGGGTAAATAGGAAAGTTTCCATTAGCCCCTTGAGGCCCCAGAGTCCTTAGATTCCTGCTACAAATAATCCGTAGTATTCCAAAAGTTTATCAAAATGACACTTCACTTCAACATACCTTGGCAGTGGTTGGACACGATTTACTTTTGTAAGATTCCCGATATTTGTCTAAATGGAAACTTACATTGTTAATAAACATATCTTTAAATGCAAACCTCTCTCTAGCTGGTTTGACTCAGTGGGTAGAACATTGGCCTGCAGACCAAA
>NW_006351337.1:0-542 GCF_000327345.1 Myotis davidii
AAAAAAAATATTTCCCACCTCACACACTCTAACTCAATACTACTCCCATTGAGAGGTGAAATTATATGTTCCCTTTCCTTGAATGTTGGTGGCTCATGACTTAGACAAAGTGAAGTCATGTGACTTCCAACACTAGTTCATAAGAGGTTTTTACCTGGTTCTTTTGGGGCACCTGTTCTTGAAACATGACCACCATGCAGTGCAAAAGCCCATGTAGCCACACGAAGAGCACCTGTGTGTGTGTTTAGGTTGATAACCCCAGATGAGAACTCCCCACATTGGCCACCAGACAGGTGATTACATAATCGTTCAGATGATTTGAACTCTTAAACATCAAGTCACCTGCAACCTTTGAAGTTTCCCAGTTAAAGTCCCACAAACCACAAAGCAAAAATACAATATCTTGTTGTGCTCTTTCCAAACCCTCACTCCCAGAATCCATGGGCATTATGATATGCTTATTGTTTCAATAGGTGGTCTATTAATGCAGCAATACTAGCTGGAAGAGCTGTTGTCTGTAAAACAGAGACATATACCCACAG
>NW_006351338.1:0-542 GCF_000327345.1 Myotis davidii
TGGTGGTCTAGTTTTATTTTATTTTTTGCATGTACATGTCCAATTGAAATATAGTTATTTTTAAATTTTGATATATACCCACATACATTTGTTATTGGACAAACTTTCCTGCTCAGTGGATTGGCAGAATGAGAAAGATCATGGTTACTATTCCCTGAATGCCTGCAGTGTGAGCAGCATTGTACCCACAGTTTGTCATCTCATTATAGGGAAGGTGACATTATTCCCACTTTACAGATGAGCATGTGAAGTCAGAAGGATCTTAAGTAATTGCCAAAGAACTCCTAGCTAAAGAGAAGAAACTAGAGCTTTAAACCCAGGTTTCTAAAAATCCAGAGCTTATGTGCTTTCTTCCTATGTGGTATCCAGATATCCTAAATGATGATGAGTTAGTATTTTTATTAGTCTTACCTACTACAGGCAAAGTACTCTGCTATACACAGCTGTTACATATTCCTGTCTCTTCCTTTAGGAAATATGCAAATGTATTTGTTTAGTTTTCTTTTTCCTTTTTTTCTTTTTCATTGAATTTATTGGGGTGA
>NW_006351339.1:0-542 GCF_000327345.1 Myotis davidii
TGACTTACGAGTGTCCCGACTAACAAGTTTTTGTAGATATGAGCCGTCTCATTGCCTAAAATCGGGTGATGATCATGAGAAAAGTTATTAGCAAGTCAAATTGATATTTTTAAGTCAAATTGACAGTTTTTGATAGACTGAATATGATTGGAGGGAGAGGAAAAATCGAAGAGGACATACAGAATTTTGTTTTGGGAGATTGAGTTGATATGGTGCCATCAAATAAGGTCGGAAGACAAATAGGAGGTTTGGGAGGCAACGATGATAAGTTCAGAATCCAGCATACTGAGTTTCATGTACTTATGGTATATCTTTAGGAGATACACACACCCAGGACTTTGGATTTACAAAAGAGTAAATATACAGAATTTTATTTTCTGTACTGTAGGTGGTTACAGTAAATACCAAAATAGAAAATATACTACTGGCTGCATCTATGTTTTATTAACATAACTTTTTGTGAATTCATCTGTAGAGCCTTCACCTATAGCAACAATGGGGTCCAGATCTTCCAGACAAATCCTGGAGATATACACACACAC
>NW_006351340.1:0-542 GCF_000327345.1 Myotis davidii
AGCATATTACACTTTTATTATTATAGATGGCATCCAAGAGAATGAAATTTGACCGCATTTTCAGACATAGAATTTATAATGTGCAGTGTGTAATTACATAAATAGTTTTGTATCACTGCTCAAGTGTGAATGCATGTCTTTTTAAAAAGCAAGTGTATGACTGGCTGTAAGTGTGACTGTGAGTGTGATTTTGTGTGTCTATGTGACTCTGTTTCCTGGGCAAGTAGTAAGAGGATGGTATGGATTCAGGAGATCCTATGGACAGATTCTCAGCTTCTAATATGTTCCTGATGCACATTTCACCCACAGTGAAGCTAGAAAAACTTGGATCAAGGAGGAAAGCTTGGAAGGAGGAGTTTGAAGGTGCATATCCCAACCCTTAGGGTCACCTGTCCCTGTCTCCACTGGGGAGGAGTCTGAAACCTAGATACATGGGATTAGCACTGCTTCCTGCAGGACAGCAGAGGCACCTCCAGTGGACGGATGTGGGGGCTCCCTGTGTTTGGAGGACTGAGCTGACAGATCTTCTGGGGATCAATGTG
>NW_006351341.1:0-542 GCF_000327345.1 Myotis davidii
TCCATTTATTCCGTATAACCTGCCTGCTGCCAGCCATTCTCCCTGGCTGGTGGAAAAGAGAAAATACTTTAGTTTTACGTTGTTATTCTCTCATGCTCAGATGCCTGTTGTGAGCTGCCAAGATTTGAATCTATGAAACCCCAGGGTGATCCTACACCCCCTTACAATCCTGGGTACCAGGTAAAATATGAGTGTCGCCCAGGATACAGGCGTCGTTTTCCTGTTCTTCCATCCTCTGCTGTTTGTCAGACTGATAACACCTGGGCACCTCCTCTCCAGGAGGCCTGTACAAGTAAGTACACAAGACTTTTTATTTTGATTGCTCTAAAGATTTTCACACATTTGAGATGGCCTATTCCCCCATTACCATGATGGTTTTCTCAGATGGATGTAAATTTAGAATCTATTTTTTCAGGCTTTGAAAATCTCCAGGAAATTTTTTATTTGGCCATTGATGCTATGCGTAAATGTGAATCTTAAGTTTGACCATTAACGGCAACATGGATATAGACCGTGAGAACATTATGCTAAGTGAAATAAGT
>NW_006351342.1:0-542 GCF_000327345.1 Myotis davidii
GCATTAGGAAGGTTGAGAACCACTCCTCTAGTGGATTATATAATCTGTGATTTTAGCTAATCTAATAAAAATTACTCCTTATATGTATAAAATCACTAATTTTTCCTTTAAGCATGATCTATACCTGAATTCATATATCCATGATCGGGTTATCAACCATGTTACCCACTTCCTTCCATCATCATAACAACCTAGACTGGCCCATCACATTGTACCATCTCTTTTACCTTTTGGAATGACAGCGAAATAGAAAACATCCTCATTGAGATTTGGCATTCAAATTCTAGGGAAGAGATAGTCATCCTTCGTTTGGATCCAGTGTTAGGCTTAGGAGCAGCTTAGATGGAGTGAAGCTTCCTGATAATAAAGTTACCTCAAGAGGGTGCTGCTCAATTGAGTCTCAATGAAATAGTTTTCTCTTGATTCAGATGTGCCCCAACCTAGAGTTATTGTTAGATTACCAGTATTTTGAGCCAAGAACTGTCTTCCCATGTTGTTACAGTATTGGGTTATTATTAACTAGAGGCCCAGTGCATGAAAAT
>NW_006351343.1:0-542 GCF_000327345.1 Myotis davidii
CCTCATCTTAACTTGATTACATCTACAAAGACCTTATTTTCAAATAAGGTCAGATTCACAGAAGCCCAAAGTTAGGACTTCACTACATCATTTTGAGACTCAATTTAATATATGACAAGGTCTTATAGAGAAAAATGAATAAAAAGTAATAAAACATCCATTTGAAGAAATGCTCAACTTAATACAAATTAAAACAAGATACTATTATATCATAAAATTTTGAAGAATTCCAGATTGGCTGCTCAGTTTGGAGAATGGGCTGAGGACTTGGGCACTTTTATGCACTATAACTGAAAATATAAACTATTATTGTCTTTGTTTAAGGCAGTTTAGCAGAATCTGTTGAAACATACTCTCTGGTCCAGTATCTAGCATATTGCAGGCATGCAATATTTGTTTGTTGACTTAATACAGGATTACTTTCGGCCCACACGGGTGGGGAATGTCTAGCTCACGGGCCATGTTAGGCCCGTGAAATAATTTAATCTGGCCCGGCCAAGGCATCAGGAGTGAGTTCATTAAATGTTTGAGCAAATATAGCA
>NW_006351344.1:0-542 GCF_000327345.1 Myotis davidii
AAAAAGGTTTTTATTTTTCTGGACAGACACAGAACACAGTTATTTACTGTATAATTTATGCTATGGAGAGTGGCAGAGATTTATGGTTTTAGTAAAAATAATCTAATTGGGATTAGCTAATGAAAAAGAGGTGGAACAGTGAGGGAGACAGTAGGAAGCTGTGATTTCAGTTGAGGTGTTCCTTGTCTCCTGGGATGCTAACAAAAGGGCCAGTGTTGCGACCAGGGGCAGGGCTCATACTTTTAATTAGGCCTTTCGAGTTTGTGCTGCGTTTTCAGTTCTAAGTGTTCTTAGTCACCCAAAGAATCGGCTCTAGGAAACTAATGCTATTTTGGTTAAATACTATCGGCAATGAGAATGAAACTGCAGTTTCCTTAAAAAAAAATCCCCTTCGTTTTTATTCAGTGCTTGTTTGGTGGGATGCAAGTAAAAAATCAACAGAAATCACAGCCACACAAGTACAACTTCTCTATCCAAGGCTGAGAATCCTTTTTCTTTCAGTCTCTGTTTCCTAAACTGTCATTCATGTATCCCATGCACAG
>NW_006351345.1:0-542 GCF_000327345.1 Myotis davidii
ATAACATAAAATTAACCACTTTAAAGTGAACAAGTCAGTGGCATTTATTACATTCGTAATATTGTGAACCGCCACCTCTATCTAGTTTCAAGCAGTCCATTCCTTTTTATTGCTGGATATTCCACCGTATGAATACAATACATTTTATTTATCTGCTCATCAATTGATAAACATGTGGGTTGTTTAAGCTTTTAGAATATTATGAAGAATGTTGCTATGAATATTTATGTACTAGTTTTTGTGTGGATGTATATTTTCAATTCTCTTGGATACATACCTAGAATGGAATCGGTAGCCATATGGTAATCCTGTGTTTTATTATTTTTAATCTTTGTGCTAAAAATCACATCTATTCTCTAACTCCCAAACTGCTGGGTAAAATATTAAGAAGTGAAAATACATGGTCCTTCGAGCAGGCAGATCAGGAGTCAGACCCTGGCTTCTCCAATCACTAGCTCTACGACCTAGCAAGCTCCTCAGATCTCCTGGCCTCTGTTTCCTCAGCAAGCAAACAGGAATTACAGCCTCTGCTCCCATTGACT
>NW_006351346.1:0-542 GCF_000327345.1 Myotis davidii
ATGTTCAGGGAGAGGTATATTCCAATCTGCAGGATAAATTCAAGTCTGTCCTTTCACAGGCAGGAGGAGTTCCAACAAGAGACAAAACCAGTGTTTGGGGGCCATGGTTTACGCAGAAGGAACCTGGTGATTTCACCTTGATGAAAAGAGGTTACAGGCTCCTGCTGCGAGTGGGGAATGGCCTTTGGAGTTCTCTTTGGATAGATTCTCTATTTTTCACCAGCCTGTAACAGAAAGATATACCTGGGAAGGGGATCATTGGGGTTGCCTAATACCTGACATGGTGGCTAAGAAATGGGAGGTTGGTAGTACACACTTCCATTGGGCTCTATAATAGGTCTGAGAGGAAAGCAATCGGGTATGGGTATTCTTGGTATTCTTGAGATTTTCATGATGTGTACAACCTGGTTTGCCAGGATCAGAAAACAGACTAGAATGTGAAAAGGAATACAAACATCTGCCTGCTCTTATTCTTGAAACATACATCTTCCTTAGAGATCTTGAAAGGATGGTTTAGGCCAGTGGTTGGCAAACTCATTAGT
>NW_006351347.1:0-541 GCF_000327345.1 Myotis davidii
TCCTCTGCCCTATCTCTTACTCCCTCTGTGTCTTTAGAATTATTTCTCTGCTTTATCAGAAAGGTCTGTGTACTCTTTTACATTGGATGTAAGACCCCTAGTTTTCTCTTAGACCATAGACTTCACACTGTGCTCTTGTCTAGTTACTTCCTTCACTGGTTTGGCTTCTAATAAATTAAAAACTAAAACAAACAAAAAACAAACACACACAAAAACAAAACATTTGAGAGATATCTCTTTCTGTCATTGTCAAATCTTTGAACTTGTATTGATTATACTTAAGCTGTGCTTCAGACCTTCTTTCGGTATATTAGCACTAACCTAAAATAAAAAGGCCTTTCAAATTGAGATAAGAACAAGTATTTATTTGACATTAAATAATATCTATTTGGGAATCTTTAATTCAGGAAGAAGCCCAAACAATGTTCCAATTTGGAGATAAAGGAATGGGTATTTATGAGAAGGGAAAGGGGATATGTAAATCAGCAGAAGAAAGGCATTTCTATTTGTGCAGATAACATAACATAGCGATGTTAATTCT
>NW_006351348.1:0-542 GCF_000327345.1 Myotis davidii
AGGGGAGGAGAAAGAATAGGGCTGAAAATGGCTGCACAGTTGGCTTAACTCATAAAAGTTTCAAGCCTGAGAGAGCCACCTCCATGAAGTCCTATCTGCAGGCTCTCTGCAAGCAGCTGCCATCTTCAGAGCTTCTCATGACCTAGGAGCCACTTTTGTTAAGCCCTTTGTTTGTGACAAACTTACAAGTACATAGCATAAGGCAGTATAAAGTGAACAGTTCCTTTTTTCTCATTGATCCCTCCTAAGTCAGAAAACGAAAATGAATGAGTGTGAAACACCTATGTTTGTCATGCTAACTTGAGTAGTTTGGAAATTTCTTCCCAGACCAGTTCCTCATACTTCCTCCCTCAAGTACCCATTTTGATAGAACTTCAAATATGAATGAGGACACACCTCAAATTGTGCCCTCAGCGAATGGGGTATGAGAAGCCACAGGAACCACTTCCTTTTTTTAGCAGCCTCATTGAGCTGTAACTCATGCACCAGCCCTCCTCCTGTGTACCTGCTGTACTCCCACACCACTACCACACTCACACTTC
>NW_006351349.1:0-542 GCF_000327345.1 Myotis davidii
GCTGCAGCGTCTTCTGGGCTCTCTGGGTCTAAGGGCAGGTCTGAGGGCAGCGGGGCAGCATCGATGGCGGTGTCTGTCAGGGGACTCTGAGACACGTGGTACCCTTTGGTGGTCTAGGTCAGGCCTTTCTTCTTCATCTCCTTCAACTGCTGCTGGGCAAGCCGGTAGCTAAATAGAGGGGGGATTATCTTCTGGGCGTTGGATTGGAAGCTCTCCCTGCCAGAGGCCTCATCCTCAGGAGTCATTGGCACACTCTGCCTGTAGGTCAGGGGGATGCCCATGTCCCCCGGGCTCCCCGAGGGCCCGTCACCTGCATCCGAGAAGCTCCCACGCTGCTCGCTCAGCTCACAGATGTTCTCCTCGTCGGAGTTCTTCCGGAAGCTTGGGGAGT
This sequence comes from Myotis davidii, assembly GCF_000327345.1. Classification (NCBI taxonomy): domain Eukaryota; kingdom Metazoa; phylum Chordata; class Mammalia; order Chiroptera; family Vespertilionidae; genus Myotis; species Myotis davidii. The sequence goes on from NW_006351349.1 coordinate 392, forward strand.
GGATGGAGTTGTGCCGGGCGGGGGTGCCACACTTCGGGGGACGGCCAAACTTCCTCCACAGCGTGATGAGGACGGTGGCAACGATGATGAACAAGCACAGGGATATCCCAGTGATCGTCACAATGTTGTTGGACTTCACTGGACCCTGGGG
>NW_006351350.1:0-542 GCF_000327345.1 Myotis davidii
TTTTTTATAATCTAGTCTGCTAAAATTTTGACATTTTGTAAATACTCAATATGTTTACTTTCCACTCATTTTCCCCTGTTGATCTATGGACATAAACTAATCCTAACAATTATAGTAGATGCTACCCTAAATAATGTATTTATAGCTATGACAGTTGTTAAAATTAGTCTCCAGGACAAATCAAGGTTTTTGGTTGCTTATTTCAGATGTTATTAATTACTCATAATATTTATAATCATTAATACAATTATGATTAATAGTATCTTCCTAGTAGAACTCTAGAACTGAAAGCATTCTTTTGAAAAATCTGACACGGTGTATTGAAACTTCTCCTAGAAATGTGGAAGAATTACAGCTAAAACTTACAAAGGCCAATGAAAATGTGAGCTGTCTGCAGAAAAGTATTGGGGATGTAACTCTCAAAGCTGAACAGAGCCAGCAAGAAGCAACTAAAAAGCATGAGGAAGAAAAGAAAGACTTGCTGAAAAAATTGCTGGACCTGGTAAGGAGGGAGCACATGGGACTGTTTGCTGGCGAGGAAG
>NW_006351351.1:0-542 GCF_000327345.1 Myotis davidii
TGTGTGTGTGTGTGTGTGGAGGGGGTTGTGTGGTTTTTTTTGTTTTGTCTGTATCTCTGCTCTGCTCTCTCTCTACCAAGAACTGCCATTCGGGGCTCTTCTAAGTACATTTTCTACTTAAGATTTTTGTGCCAAGGTGAAATTCATTCTAAATCGCCTTATCTCAGCACTTGAAATGAATGGATATTCTTCCTTTCTTTTTTTCTTTTTAAGAAAGAGGCTTCCTGGTTTAGGGAAAATATTTCCACTGGCACATGAGTCCGGCCCGCCCATGAATGGCTTTTTCTTTTCCTCTCCTCAGGCTATCTGCTCTACATCTGGTATCCAGCACAAGGCAGAAACAGCTCGTTATCAACCGCGACAAGAACGCAACATACGGCTCTTAGAAATCTTGGATCTCATTTGTTGTGCTACTGATGGTGCGCTCTGAGTGCCTGAAAAGCTCCCCATGATTAAAACGGAAATGTAAGCGTGCTTCTCCCAGACCATGATGAAGGCAGAGAGGAAACCCATGGTGGGCCGCTGAGCTGCGGCTGCCTCAG
>NW_006351352.1:0-542 GCF_000327345.1 Myotis davidii
TTTTTGTGCACCGGGCCTCTAGTATTACATAATAGGAATAACTATATTTATATATGGTCTCTATGGTATGCTAGTTTGTATCTTATCTCATAAAAATTATAACCTCCACTGAATATTTTTAACACTTGATATGTGCCAGAAATTGCAATTATCAAGAACAAAGGTGGTGTTTCTGTTGGAGACTTGGAGGAGGGTACAACGCCACGTTGAAGCCTGGCTCAGTACTTGGGTCTCCCCTCAGGACTTAGAGTACTAGGAGGAGCAATAATTTGGCTCCTCAGCATGGGAAGGGGGAGAGGTAGAGATAGAGAAGAAGGCAGAAATAAGAGACAGTTCTGTAGGGGTGAAGTTTCATTCTGAGTCTCTTCTGTGCATCCTAAACATACCAAAAGAGAAATTCTGGGATAGCTATTGACCAAACAATGGGAGCATTGAGGATCTGGGCTCAAACACCTCAGAGATGACTGATGTGGCATAAGAAGTAAGACACTAGCCAAATGCCACTTCAAAATATAGCTCCATTTCCTCCCTAGTGCCAGGGC
>NW_006351353.1:0-542 GCF_000327345.1 Myotis davidii
AAAAAAAAAAATCATCACCTTGGTTCAGATTTTCTAATTCCTGTCACTGAAAGCAGTTCACAAATGCAAATAAATGGGAAAATATGTGGGGTTCTATTCTTGTCTTTTTATAGAAGAGAAATTTTGAGAATAAATGTTTAATTGTTAAAGGAAAGAGCTTGTTGGAATTTCTACCATCTACTAGTAAAATGACAGTAACAAGTATGTATCACAATGTCAGGGAGTACTAGACTTATAGGGGGACCACTTTTAAATTATATAAATGTCTAATCACTATCTTATGCACCTGAAACAAATTTAGAATAATATTGACTATGAACTGTAATTGAAAAATAAAAATAACATAACAGTAACAATTGTAATAATTTCTTGTTCAGCTCTGCAGAATCCCATATAAGGAAAATCAGACTTTTACTCTTGGCTATAATGTGATTTGAGTCTCAACGATGTAACTGCCATTTCAGCTAATCACAAAGCATTACCACGTAAGCATTTAGTAGGTGTACCACTTAATAAGGCAGATTTTTTTCAATAGATGGAGT
>NW_006351354.1:0-542 GCF_000327345.1 Myotis davidii
CAAATTCCAGAGACAAGCATTTCAGCAGAGGTACCACATTCTTCACATGCTGCCAGGAGCCAGACTGATAAAACAAATCTATCACTTAGGGCCGAGGAGGAGGGAACAGGACCTTGTTATTGTTGAGCCTTTACTACATGTAAGGTGCTGTTAGTTAATTTGCCCACATTTCCTCAAGGTAGGTATTATTAATTAACCCTTTTTCCTTTTCTTTTTTTCAGATCCAGAGAAGTTAAATGACTTCTCCCAGATGGTGGAGTGAAGATTGGAATTCTCATTTGGATTTCTGAATTAGAATGCTCAGATGATGGGCGACTTAAAGCTATTGGTGAGGTGCAGCTTTAGCTTAACACAGCAAATGGGGGAAAAGAGAACACTTTTTCCAAAAGTGTTTTAAGAAATAGTACTCAAGAATCTAACCCCAAAGAAAATCCATGATATTCTCTCTAATAAAACATACAGAAAGATCCCTACTGAAGGACCCAGTATTCAGTTCCAGTCAGAGCACATCTTTCTCACATTGATGTTTCTCTCTCTGTGTC
>NW_006351355.1:0-542 GCF_000327345.1 Myotis davidii
GTAATACTTTCAACAATAAAGAATTTTAAAAAACATACAGAACATCAACAGAGTATAAAATACTATTGATATACATACAAAACCATATGTATTATATTTTATGCTGAGCTATGACAAAATAATGATACTGGCTTATAAATCCTGTTTTCTATGACAATGACATCCAAGCATTGACTTATGATACTCTCTACATAGTTTGTATGTAAAAAGTTTCTATTTAGTAAATAAAAATGAGTAAGTTTTTTTCTGAGAAATGTCATTACTTTCATCAAAATGAGCTGTTTCTTGTACTGAGTGGGGAAAGGTGAAGAATTTTATACTCTAAATGGCTCACAGATTAAATAAGGCTAAGAGCCAGTACCAGTTAAATTGATTATGCAATCATAATGTGGACACATCTGGGAATTTATTCATCAGAAACTTATGTAGCACATGATTTTTCATTTAAAGAGTAGCAGAGCCTGCTAGCGTGGCTCAGTGGTTGATTCCCAGTCAGGGTACATGCCCAAGTTGCAGGCTCTATCCCCAATAGGGGGCGTGCA
>NW_006351356.1:0-542 GCF_000327345.1 Myotis davidii
TGCCTTCCTCTTCCACTCTGGTTTCAGCAGACCCAGCTGGGTCTTTGATGACGGATGGATTTGTGACTGACTGACCATCCTTATACGTGAATTGACCTCGCCTTCCCTCCTCAGGTTTCTGTGTCAGTGACGGTCTGTGTACTCTGCTTAACCGTCACTGTGTTTTACCTTGTGGCTTACCTTTTCTTATGTTTCAAGTATGATTTCACTCTTCACATGTTTACCTTAACTGTCTCCCTAAGTGATCACCTCCTGAAAGGATATGACAGTGTGTTAAGTTTTGTATCCCCACTGTACATGGGACTTAGTATAGTGTCACGCAGGTTATATGCTTTTAGTAATGGTTTATTGCTGTGACACTCTTACCTCAGTGCCACCAGATGTCCTACCATATCATCAGAGTGAGATTGTTATAAACTGAATTTTTAATTTCTAGTTTGTTTTGTGAACTTGAACAGGTGACATCTTTCTTTGTCTTCCTTTACACCAGTGATTTCCAACCTTTTTCATCATGGCACACATACACTAATTACTAGAATTCT
>NW_006351357.1:0-542 GCF_000327345.1 Myotis davidii
AGAACCTCAGTTCGCCCTTTTCTTTCAATCCCTATACGACTTCCTGCTCAAACTTCTTCCATAGCTGGAATAGAATGTACTATCTATTTCATCAAACACACCAACAAACAAGAATCACCACTAATGCCCTCTTAGTTGCCAAATTCAACTGGTATCTCTCATTCACAAAAAAGTCATTTAGCCAAGATATGCTTCATTTATGGATGTACGGGAGACACTTTGTTTAAGATGGAGCAGGCCATTGGGAGACTGCAACTAGAGAATGCACAACATCCCAGAAGCTCTCAGAGGCTGAACACCTTGGACATTTATGCGGCTTGCTTCAAAGTTAATTCCAAACTCGCAAGATTCTTTGGCCAGCAGATGTGGAACTATAACTGGCAGCAAGGAATCAAAATGTAATGGTATTAAAACAGTGCATAATGATTGAGCTGCAAGGGATGTTGGCTAATCACTAGGGTCAGTTTATTGGGTGTCTTAGGTTGGTAAATAAGCAAATTATCTAAGACACAGTCCATCCATCCATCCATCCATCCATCCAT
>NW_006351358.1:0-542 GCF_000327345.1 Myotis davidii
CTGGGACCCTTCAGTCAGCAGGCTGACACTCTAACCACTGAGCTAAACCAGTTAGGGCAAAAAAGTAAATAATATTTTTTTAAAAAATTAAATAAGAACTGCAAAAGTTCTTTATAGTGACATAGAAGACGCAAGAAAAGATTTACTATTTTTTAAAGAAGAAAGCATTAATGATGGTAATGTCACAGAAGAAAAGGCAAATCATTGTTAGTGGGATTGTAAATTGGTGCAGCAATTATTGAAAACAGTATGGAGGATCCTCAGAAACTAAAAATATAACTACCAAATGACCCAGCGTTTCTACTTCTGGGTATTTATCTGAAGAAACTCAAACTATATCCCTGTGTTATTTGCAGCATTATTTACAATAGTTAAAACATTAAAGCAACCTACATGTCTAAGTGTCCATCAAGAGGCAACAGGATAAAGAAGAGGTGTTATATGCAATGTAAAGTTACTCAGCCATAAAAAAAAAAGAATGAAAACTTTCCACTTGCAACAACATGGATGGCCCTAGAGGGTATTATGTTAAGTGAAATAAG
>NW_006351359.1:0-542 GCF_000327345.1 Myotis davidii
AGTGAAATGCTCAGCCTGGACTCCAAGGGAATTCAAAAGTTTCTAAGTTAATAACCCACTTCAGAGGAGGCTCCTTTGACCAGGGCTTATTCAAGAATTCACCTTGAGAATGGCCAGTGGGTAGGTCCTCCACTGCTAATTGCTAGGAGCTTGGAGCTACTATGGAATTTCCTAGCTTGATCCTTGCCTTCCTCCACTGTTTTTTCATATCCAAGGAGGACTGTATCCCCTTACCTAGGCTTGGGAACCCACTGAATCCTCTATGTTTATGACCTATAGGAATTTCTCAAGTGGGCCCCCCTCTACTCAATAAAAGTAAGATGCAGGTACTCCTAATCTGGTCTCTACACCTGTTCACCTTCCCAGCCATCTATTCATAGGCACTCATAGGAAAGGTAATCTAGCATAGGAGTCAAGCATGGATTTGATTCCTGGTTAGGTTACTTACTAGTTATGTGATCTTGGGTAGTAGTTAACCCACCCTCTCTGAGCCTCACTCTCCTCAACAAAAAGAATTATGTCGGTCCATCTTGGAAGGAAAA
>NW_006351360.1:0-542 GCF_000327345.1 Myotis davidii
AGCAGAGTGGTCAGGGGGCTGGAGGTGGGGGGTGACGGGGGGATTATTGGTGCATGAGTATACAACTTTGGTTTGGAAATATGAAAAGAAATCTGGACATGGATGCTGGTTATGGTTGCACAGCAATGCAAGTATACTTAATGCCATTGAACCATATACTTACAATAGCTAAAATGGTAAATTTTATATTAAGTATATTTTACCACAATTTTTTAAATGGGAAAGAAAGATTTTTAAAAATTTAGGAACTAAGAAATAACTTACACATCCTCTGTCTCATCCACTCAGGGCTTAATTCTTGGCAGTTGAATCTACTGTTGAACTTGTCAGAAGATATTTCGGGGCTGGAGGCTTTTCTTGGGCAACAAGGTGGTTCCTATAGGCAATTGCACTCCAGGTAGAGCTGTCTCTGTGTGCGCATGGCTTTCAAAGTCTATCCTTTGTTTTTATTTAAAATCATGGACATAGGAGGAGTATTTTCCCTGGATAAACCACCAAATAGTAGCATGTCATCATCATAATAAAAGGCTAATATGCAAATG
>NW_006351361.1:0-542 GCF_000327345.1 Myotis davidii
TGTTTTTAGGACCTCACATACACAAAACTGGGCTACTTAATCTTTGGTTAAGGATAACTCTCATCAATGTTATCTTTTTCTTTATTTATTTGGTTATTAGTTAGACATTTTAAATAATGCAGTATGCATATATGAGACCAACTCTCAAACAAAAGCTAGCATATTGACAGTAAAGTCAATCTAACCATTTGGCTATTCCATCATTTCATCCCGTCTCCACCAACAATGACCTCCATCCTGAGTCCCCTGTTTGTTATTCTTTTACATTTCTTTATGTGCAAACTTATAGCACTCATAAGTATTCTGAAAAGGAAACTTCATTAAAATTGTTTTTAACTTTCTAAAAAGGACAAAATGTCGCATATATTTATTTGAGACTAATTTCTTATTGGGAAGGTTCATCTATATTGTGATATGCTGTATTACATTTATTTTTTTCCTATTGTTTAATATTCTAATGTGTAAAACATACTGTAGTTTATTTATACACTCCCTTGTTCATGGCCATTTGCATGTTTTCAGGGTTTTCCTGTTATGGGGAG
>NW_006351362.1:0-542 GCF_000327345.1 Myotis davidii
AAAAAAAAAAAAAAAGTTTCTTGTTTACTGTGGGTGTGCTAATCCTCCACATGACAGATTTGGCTATTACAGATTCCACTAATTAAGTCATGGTATTTCCTCAGGGGCTTGGGAACTCATTTATGTAAATGAATGCAAAATAGATGGTAAATTAGAATTCTTACCCCTCAAACTTGTCACATTATAAAGATAGAATCAGGAATGAGTAATCACTATTTATCCACTCAACAGGCTAGCTGTGCCAATAGGTTTTTGTGTTGTTGTTTTCAGTTACATAGCTGTAACCCTGTACAAATTCCAGAAGATTCATAACCACTGTAATCAATGGCAGGCCTTTGACCACAGGCTACTCAGGTGATGGCATCAGAGATGCAGAGACTGTAATGAACAGAACAATAAACATGTGACTGTTAGGAGACCTCTGTTCTAGGCTTTAGTTCTGTCTCTATCTTTCAGGACTACATCTTTTCTGGCTCCTAGTTTCTTGATGGTTAGGGAAAATGAAGTGTTCTTGCTGCTCTGATATGGCAAGAACTTTTGGA
>NW_006351363.1:0-542 GCF_000327345.1 Myotis davidii
CTGTTTCCCAGGAGCTGAAGTCACATTTATGGCGATTCTGTATCTCAGTCCTTTTTACAGCTGCGTTTGAGCTTTATGGGTAGAACCAATGCCATGATGTCCATTTGCTATAGCTATACTTAGAGGGGAGGGAAAGAATTGTGGGAGTTCTGTGCACCAGCCAGGGTGCACAAGCAAACAAGTTGGGTAAATGGATCATGAGGAGGATAGGCTGATCTGTGTTAAGAGAGTGAATTGTGCAGCACAAACAGATTTTCTGACCGATCCACACCCCTCCACAACCTTATTAACAATTCAACTAGCACATTATCTCCAAGGATCATTAGGGGTAAAGGGTTTGTCAGAAGTTGTTGTTGCAGTTTTGGTAGTCATGCTATTTGCATCCTTTCAGTTACAGAGTTCCCTTTGTCCTGCAAGATAGCTTTAGGGGATTCTGTGACAGTTGATGGTAAAGATAAAAGGAGGCTCAAAAGGTTTGAATTTCTGGCCAAGTATGGTAACTAGCTTACAGATGACCTTGGCTTCCAATGAGAAGTCTCCTG
>NW_006351364.1:0-542 GCF_000327345.1 Myotis davidii
AAGTGTATTTCCATGACTGAGATAAAACTCCTTTGATTGCAGCTTGCAAATAGTGTTCTTAGAAATTCGTTAAGAATTCACTACATGCGTGGCAGAATGAGCATCACCTCCATTCCCTGAAGTAACATCATTCAAAACGCAGCTTGCAAGGGGCTTTGTTTGATACACGCTTGTTTCAAATGTCCCTCCCAATCACTGAAATACATTGTGCACAGCAGAGCTGGCAAGTACTTTTAGGGAAATCTAACTACATGTGTTCTTAACACATTAATACGTGTGTTAAAGAATGTGTATCACTTCTAGCTCACAAGTGTATTTTCAGAAACATGTTAATTACAAGTGTTCGTAACACTACACTATATGTACTATAGAATTGGTATGACTTTCATGCTGTAAGGAAATTTTGGAAATTACAAAGCATTATCTTATTTCTAATACTTTGATAACTTTTGTTTTAACATATAAGGCATACTATTGTCAGCAAAATATTACGGTTTCCCATTGTTCTTTGGCTCTCTCTAACTTCTGAATATTAGTTTTAT
>NW_006351365.1:0-542 GCF_000327345.1 Myotis davidii
GTGTGTGTGTGTGTGTGTGTGTGCTGGAAGTATTTGCTTTTGCGGATGTACTCAGCAACTCACATTAGGAAGTGGAAGGAGTTGGGGCTCAGTGACTCTGTGTCCCCAGCTGCAGGAACCTATCATACAATCCATAGAAAGATGAGTTTAGGATGACAAGAAGTTCTGGAAAAGAAACCCTGGGAGATAGACTTTAGACTCCAAGAACGATGGCGGTTCTCAGAACCTAAAGGCCAGGAGTTAACTCTGTCTTCTATTAAACTTGATAACAAACTAATACAGAATTTCAGGTTTGAAAACTTTGTTGTGAGGTGAGATAGAGGGACAACGCAGAATAGCTTTTACTCCTGTAGATCTGGGCTCACACGTGCCTCTCTTTCAATGTTCCCATCAGGTTCAGCCTGGGGAATATGGACTGGAAGGGAAGTCGGAAGTCAGAAAGCTTGATTTTTGGAGATTTAAAAAATTATAAAAAGTCACATGCCCCTCTTTTCTGTGGTCTCCCATCACCAACTAACACTGTGCGTGTAGGTATGCGTATG
>NW_006351366.1:0-542 GCF_000327345.1 Myotis davidii
TTTTTTTTTCTGTTAATATTTTCTATTTTTTCTCCAGTTAGTACGAATCATTTTCTGTCATTCAAAAACCTAATATAAAAGTGCCATCACTTGCTTAACTTTTGCCTCTTTGGGCCTTAGAACCTTGATTGAGATGCCGCCAGAGAGCCCCTGACTCCAGGTAAACGTATTCAACGTTGCTGTGTTGGTGGACACTACGCTTCTTTCTACAACCAGAATATTTTTTTGAAATGGATGAGGTTGTCTCTAAACTGAGAATTATGCCTATTTTACAGCACACATTAAACAATAAAGAAAGAGTAATCTATAGTGTATTTGGAAGAGTTTCCACTTCTTCCTTTCTGAAAACTGCTTAAAACCCTTCATTGTGAAGGCTGCGGACCTGGCTGAATTCTTTTCTCCAACCTGTGGGATCCTGTTTTGTGTGTACCGTGACAAGTACCATGGCAGGTTTTCTGTTATGTTTTCTTTTGCATTTTCTCAGGCTCCTTTGTATCTCTGTTGTATTTCCTCAGCATTCCCTCTAAGCATGGGCATTTCGG
>NW_006351367.1:0-542 GCF_000327345.1 Myotis davidii
TGTGTGTGTGTTTTTAAAGAAAACAAATATGCCATTAAAACGACATAGTGTACCCTGCATATTTTTAGGACAATTAGAGTTTAGAATTCCCTCTTCTTCCGCCCATGGTAATAATGCTTTCCTTAACTATTTCCTTACCAAGAATGACATTAAGCTGGGATAGAAGAGCTTTCTTGTCTTTTAAATTGGTCTTCTCATCTTACATTGTCAAAGTACCAACTGATGGATGAAGATCCTTGAAGTGTTTTGGGAAGGATCCAGTCTCCCCTGTAACCTTCACCAGATAAATCCTTTAGGGAGACAGTTATCTCTGCACCTAATGGAAACATTTACTTGAAACAGAAAAGCCAAACTCACAGGACACCGAGAAACATAAAAGTAAGGATGTGCTGTATCCTCTGCTTGATTCAAAATGGGTCCCTGGCTTGGGTCATTTTTCTTTAGCAACTCTGGCTGTGCAAATAAAGAAATAAAACCTGTGGGCCAGAGAGATAGCTGGACCAGGTGGGAAGAGCTTAGAACATCAGTCTTCATGCAGAGGT
>NW_006351368.1:0-542 GCF_000327345.1 Myotis davidii
TTTAGGAGGTATATATGTAAATAAACATATGTCACATATGGATGACCTTTACCTTTATGTAGGTTATAATTTGATGGAACTTTGCATGCAGATGTCCTTGGAATCCATCTGGATCAGTTTTCTGTGACTTTGATTTTAATCATGCAAAGATGGTGAGGACTCTTAGCAGCAGGATAACAATGGTTCTGTGACATAAACAAATTAATGGGAAGAATGGCTCATTTGTTTTTTAAACACGCCATATCAGGTTGAGTGTGGGACCTCTACCTCTCCCCTGTCACAATCCCAGGTGACTGAATCGTAGTGGCCTCACAGCAGTGTTAACCTTTCTATGCCTGGGTCTGAGTTGGGCTTGGTTTGTAAAGGGTGAAGGCTATCTCCATTCCATTTTATGTTTTCACAAATTCAATTGTAATTACAAGGGTTGTTGATAAAAACACCAATAAGAATTTTGTATGATATTTAATGCTCTTTGAGACTGACCTGGTATCAATCTCTCTGACCCATCTGCCATTCTATATAATAAAAGGCTAATATGCAAA
>NW_006351369.1:0-542 GCF_000327345.1 Myotis davidii
TCAACAATTACTTTAAATGCAAGTGGATTAAATTCTCCAATCAAAAGACACATGGAAGCTGAATGGATAACAAAATAATACCCTTACATATGTTGTCTAAAGGGGACTCATTTCAGATTGAAAACAGATTAAAAGTAAAGGGATGGGAAAAGATTTCATGAAAATGGAAACAACAAAACTAGGGTAGCAATACTAACACCAGACAAAATGGACTTTAAAACAAAGGTTATATAACAAAGAAGGACCCAGTAATTTCACTTATAGGTATTTATCTGATGAAACCCCAAACACTAAGCCATGTATATGTATATTCAATGCAGCATTACTTACAATAGCTAATATGTGGAAGCAACCTAACTGTTCATCAATAGATAAATGGATAAAAATGTGTTGTATATATGCAATGGAATATGACTCATCCATAAAAAAAGGGAAATCTGCAACCCATGAATGGACATAGCAGGTAGTATGCTGAGTCAAATAAGCCAGAGAGAGTAAGACAAATGACATATGACTTCACTTATATGTGCAATCTAAAAAAA
>NW_006351370.1:0-542 GCF_000327345.1 Myotis davidii
TACACATCACATTTTTAAGGCATTTTAGTCATACTGTCATATTTGTACCAATTTATGCTCTAAGATAGGAACTAACAGACTGCTTGCTATGTAAATTGGTAAAATTTGGCAGTGTGAAAAAAGAGCCTTAGAAATGTCACCTATTCTATCCAAAGTAATCAAAAATATAATTTACGAACAGATATTTACTTCGATTTGTTAATAATGATCAAAAGAAATGCCTATAAATGAGTAAATATTTACAAGCAAATTGTGGTATATAAATGACAGAATGCTATATTATTAAAACAATAGTTATTAATGACATGAAAAAGGCTTATTTTACAATATTAAGCGAGAAAAGTAGGATACCAAGTTGTATGTCCAAGCATGATATTAAATGTGTTAAAAAAGACACATATGCACAGAAAAAAGAAGTAGTAAATAAAAATGTAAGTAGTAATTAATTTAACTTTTAGAAATTTGTTCCTCTTTTAATATTTTCCTGAAATTGTCAAGCATCTTATAACAGGCAAATTATTTTTAAAATCAGAAAATAGAAA
>NW_006351371.1:0-542 GCF_000327345.1 Myotis davidii
CATTATAAAATGTATGAGTCTGGTTTTTGTTTGTTTGGTTTTAAATAGGAAGTTTCCACTACATTTTTCAACACTAAAATTTTTAGGAGAAAAAAAGGTGTAACTCAAGAAAAATGATGGTGAATTTAGGTGTAGTTTTGGCATCCTGATCACTCCCGAGCGTGGGTTTTTACTACATTTGTAAAACAGGAAGAAACTGGGAAGATGTATGGGTTAGCAGTTGGGAACCAGAAGTCTAGTTCTACGTTTGCCACTAATCCCCCAGCCCTTACATGAGTCTCCTAAGTCCCTCAGTAAGAGGGGCCAGATAACTATAGGTTATTCTAAGGTTGCAAAGCATTATGGGAGCACAGTATTCATGAGAGTCAGACCAACAGGCTGGTTCATCTCTGCCTTCACTTCTCTGTGCAAGTCATTTACATTCTCTGAGCTGCAGTTCCTCTTGAGGAGATAAAACTTGTGCGATCCACCACCCAGGGCTATTTGAATGCTAAATGAGATCACGCACACCAAGCGCCCAGTGATGGCGAACCTTTTGAGCT
>NW_006351372.1:0-542 GCF_000327345.1 Myotis davidii
GAGAGGAAGCTTAAGTAAGCTGGGCTTGAAGGATAGGATAAAAACAGGACAGAAGGGCATTGGAAAAGGAAGGAATGGTGGGAAGAAAGGCATGGAGGTGGGAATGCTGCTCCAGAGAGGAGGCTGGCCTGCCTGAACACAAAGTGTGGAAGAGGGAGTGGTGAGAAATATAGTTGAGCAGTTGGAGTGAGTCGCATTCGTGGAGGGTCCCTGATTGCTACACTGAGGTGTTTGCATATTACTCCATCCAACCCTGGATGACACGAAAGCCTTTCATGACCCTGGGAATGACAGGATGAAAGGAAATAATGTGGCTGTTTTGGTGCAGGATTGGTCTGAGTTGGGGAGGGGACAGGAGCAGCCACTGAAGATTGGCACACCAGTTAGGAAGTTACCACCATAGTCCAAGTACAAGATGATGAAAGTCTGAAATGTCACTGCTGGTCATGGGAATGATGAGAGGAAGCAAGTGAGAGACCCTTTGAATGAAGAAGTGCTGGGACCTATTCTGGGGACTACAGGGAGGGACAATTTTATTTTAG
>NW_006351373.1:0-542 GCF_000327345.1 Myotis davidii
GAAAGACAGAAAAACATTGAAAGTGATAATGAACCAGGAAGCAAAACATAAACTCCTATCAAACTTATTTTAAAAAAAGGGGGCCTTAAAATAAGTGAATCTAATTCTTGGCCTCTTTGTAATAGCACTTTTATTAGTTCCAAACTTTATCTTGATGTTACAGAAGCATAAAACAAGAGACAGCCTGTTTGTAGTCTAAGGAAGGAGGAGGAAAGGTCATCAGACACTAGATAACCAACATCCTGATGGGAAGTAAGTCAAGTGTCAGCAGAGACACTTCCTCATTTCATTTGAAGAAAGGAGGGAAAAGTGACCTATCTATTCTAAGTGCCCCTTCATCTTCAGTGCAGTGCCTGCTAACATGCTGCAAAGTAAAAGGAGATGGTGACCACATGAAACCATCTGATTTCTGACCATCTGAGAGCAGTTTCCATCGAAGAGACAGAATGGCTGTAGGATCGTCATAAGAAAACTTTGCCTGCCTTGCGGCATAGCTCAGTGGTTAAGCGTAGACCTGTGAACCAGGAGGTCATGGTTTGATT
>NW_006351374.1:0-542 GCF_000327345.1 Myotis davidii
GAGCTCAAAAGGTTTGCCATCACTGCTATAGAGCTTTATGTGTATAAAAAAGCTTTAAAAATGAGGCTGGACAAGAGAAGGTTTTGGCTTAACTGAGTAAGGGAAGATAAGTGCTTTCTAAAGAGACAAATTAGAGGACATGGGAACATCTAGACAGAGGTCCCCGGGGCACCCAGATTCCAGGACAAAGAGGAATATTCCTTGAAGCTGCAAGCAGGGAGTGAATACTGTGACCCTGAAGAATGTACCAAGATGCCTGTTACATTCGGAGAATTGCCAAAGAGGGAAGAACACAGCACCAGCCCAGAGACTCTATATGTAGGCAACCCAGCAAACATATGGAGGAAGGTAATACACCAAAAATTCTTGGTGTATATCCTACAGAGTCTAGGGAGGAAACTGAGGGAAGCAGTAAGCCCATACGCCTAAGGGCTTATGGCAGGATACCTCCTCATGCAATAAACCTGTACTGTCTGTCTACCGTGTAACAAATAACATCAAATTCCTTAGTTTTAAGAGCCAGACTTTCCAAACTCTTTTTT
>NW_006351375.1:0-542 GCF_000327345.1 Myotis davidii
GAAGTCCTTAGGGAAATGGCTGAATTGAGGCACACAACAAAGAAAATACAAAGTGAAGCTGTAATATCTTCTTATGCTGTAAAGCAAAAATTTTTTCAGGGACCACTGCAGTTATGTCAAAAGGACACAGAGGCATTTTTAAGGGACTTACACAGCCAATTTTGAAACTAAATATTTGAGTCTTGAGATTTGAGTATCAAAAGGGGTAATTATTTTAGTTGTCTGAGATTTAGATATCAAAAGGCATATTTAATTGTGAAACATTGAGTAATAACACAGAATTCCCAAAATGAAAGAGCCAAGGAAGAAATTTGATGTGATTAATACATGGAATTATTTGATAATTTATTATCCAATCTGTTACATTTTGAGAGTGAATAGAAGCACAATAATATTTATGCTGGGGGAAAAGATAACTATAACTGTCCTGGACAAAATGGAATAGAAAATAGAAAGTCATCTTACTATTAAACCGGTTCCTTACTCTGACAGCTGGTAATTAAAGGGAAGAAAATGAGGAATTTCTAGATGGAAAAGTACTT
>NW_006351376.1:0-542 GCF_000327345.1 Myotis davidii
TAGCATATTTCCCTTTTATTAGTATAGATTATAGAGCATGTGTATTTTGGAAAGATTTCCACCTTACATTTGAATAATACTTTTTGAAAAACATGATCTCTGATCTGATGTATTTTGGAGACTCACAACACCCCTGTATTATAGATAGGGCAAGTAATATTCCTATTGACAAATGGAGAAGATACAAGCTAAGACTTAGTGTCACAGCGTCAATTTAGTAGTAGAGCAGAGACAGGAACCCAGATCCTGCATTGTTTCTAGTCTTGTATGCTTTTGTAGGAAACTGACAAAGTTTTTATAAAGACTATATTTTGGATTTTTGAAGTATAAATGAAAGATTATGGACCCCAAAGGACCTGGGCTTGTTGGAACAACTCTTGTCTGTGGTAATATCAGACTTGGGGACATAAAACTATTGGGAGCAACTTCTTCCCTTATTAAATTTGGGTCAATTTTCAGTCATTGGATGCATTTTTACTTGAGCCTGCATTCTTTGTAGAATTCTAGAGGTAAGGAGGAGTTGGAATCAGAAGGGAAGTATT
>NW_006351377.1:0-542 GCF_000327345.1 Myotis davidii
CCCCTTTTGTTTTTTCATCTAAAAACTCTGTGACCAGTTCCCTGTAGGAAATCCCCTCACAATATACTGTTGTGATTTGTTCTCCCAACTGGGCTTGGAAGGCATCACCATCCAGCAGGGGGAGAACGACCCAGAACTTTCCAGATGTATTGGATAAGAAACCCTTCCCAAGGAAATCCTTTCTATTAACATCTCAACATATTGTAGAGGATCTGATTACTTGTCTCCATCCAGTTCTGGGATACACGACCCAGAGGCCACAAGCAGTTGGGCGCCTACCTCTGTTTGCCAGGGTTGAGGGAAAGCTCATCCACAGCCACATCAAATTCCGTGCGGAAGTCATCTAGGCACCCATTGTCCCCGAAAGCTCCCCACTCCATGTTGACACACATCCGCCCCTCTTCCCCATCCACCAGCTCCACGTTCCGCATTTCCTCCATGTAGCAGGCATTGCTGCCCGTGCCTGCCAATCACAGAGATGTCAGGGCCTCACTCAGCACTGTCTCCCACCCACCCGAGGCTGGGTGACCCCATGTGGGAAG
>NW_006351378.1:0-542 GCF_000327345.1 Myotis davidii
GGGGGATTCAGACCCAGAGAGAAGAAAGTAACTTTATAACTTTTCAACAAAGAAGCCTCAAAAATTGAATTTGGGGAAGAGAACAGTAGTGGGGAAGAGGGCAATTATGTTTGTACTGAAATGATAAGCTCTATAACACATCAGGAGACATCTTTTACATCATTCAGAAGATCCATTAACCGCGGCCTGGCAGGACCTTTCTGGGACAAGTCATTACAGCCCCGAGTGGTACTTGGAAATGCGGCTACCTCAGATTGAAGTCATTTGCATTTTATTATAAAACACACAGGGCACTTTGACCGTCAAAATCACTGGGATGGTGAACTCTGGCCTGTCGCATGATTTTGTAAATGCAAAGTGTACTTGTAACCTGCTTAACAGCTAACCCCACTTAAGTTAAAACCGGGTGTCCTCTTTCACCTCTGCTGTCCTGAGCTTTTAAGGAGACCTTGTGGGAAGAAATATTGGACTTTTCATCCAACAAACTTTGCTTCATTGTTTGCTTTTTTCCACTTTGGTTTATTATTTTATACTAGAGGCCC
>NW_006351379.1:0-542 GCF_000327345.1 Myotis davidii
TTAGTTTCTGGAGACTGCATAGTGGTTAGACAATCATATACTTCAAAATGTGATCCCCTTGATATTTCAAGTACCTCTTGGCACCATACATAGCTTTGTTGTTTGTTTATTTGCTTGCTTACATTCAGGACAGTAAGTCTAATACTAGTAGAAAGGAGAGACCAACAGACTAAAATGTTGATCTGGAGTCAGAAATATGTTTTTTTGAAAAAAGGAATGGATTGATAATATCCCATAGCTCTATTCTTCAATTAACTAATGAAAGCCAAATGCAGATGATATAGGAAAATCCAGGTTTCTTTTTAACAAGCAGATAGAGTGAGGAGTTAAAACAGTACAAAAAGATGAATTTGCTTATAACAATGTGGAATTTCAGAAGACAAGTTAGAAAACATCAGAAAGAAAGCTATACTAAAGGATAATTAGAAGTAGGATTGGGCTAGATAGGAGAGTTCAGATTTGATGATGATGGTTTGACCAGTAAGATAATTAGAATAGCTATACATAAATAACTATAAAATAAGGGAGAACATAATTAAGAT
>NW_006351380.1:0-542 GCF_000327345.1 Myotis davidii
TTTTTTTAGAAATTAATCCTAAATTTTATATTTAAAATCTAACACAGTTATTCATACTGGGTATTTGAGGATCATGAAAAAAAACTATAAACAGTTTTGCAAAACAACAACAGCATTGCACAAGGCAGAAGAAAACAAAGACACAGAATTTAGGAGGGATTAGGTAGTATGTAATGTCTATGGAAGTGATACAAAGAAATTCTCAGGTTCTCTACTTGTGTTGTTTGTTAAGAGAGGAAATGTAGTTAGAACTTTCCAAATCAATCATTGCTTTTCTGAAAGATGATAGAGGAATGACTTCCTTTCTTTAAGCCGCCCTATTGAATTTAATAATTATTTCACATTCTTATATTCCTCTCACTGTTCTGCTCAATAAATCACTGAATGTTTAGAATAGAAATACAAGCAGTTGTCTAAATATTGGACAATGCATTCATGGTGGTAACTAGGAGTATGAAGTATATTGGTGACTTGATCTTATTGTCAACTAATTATTTTTATTACATGTTAATAACAATAACAATAACAACACCAAAACTCTA
>NW_006351381.1:0-542 GCF_000327345.1 Myotis davidii
TGACATACAATATTATATTAGTTTCAGGTGTATCACACAGTGACTCGACCTATGCAGTATATTCCCTATGATGTGATCCCCCCGATAGATCTAGTTACTATCTGTCACCTTACGAATTATTGCAATAATATTGACTATTTTTCCTATGCTTCATATTACATCCCCGTGACATACATATTTTTTTAAATAACTGGAGGTTTTTACCTCGTATTCCCCTTCACCTTTTTCACTCCCCTGACCCTAGGTGCTGCTTTTAAACAGCTACTTCCAAATCTAGGATTAGCAAAATAATATGGACATTCTGATAAACGCTTGCATTTAAACCATTTTAGGTCTATTGTAGCATCGCAATCCCTGCCCAAGCCCAAGCCCAAGTCACTAAGAGAATGGTTTCCTTTACTTTCTTGCTTTATAGGCCTACTCTCTGCAAACTCATCTAATCTTTGACACAGAAGAGAATATATAACCTTGACGTAAAAGACATAGTCAATCTCCTCATTATGCTAGGGTATCGGTTCTCAACCTGTGGGTCGCGACCCCTT
>NW_006351382.1:0-542 GCF_000327345.1 Myotis davidii
ACACTCAAGGGGCCGCAGTTTGCCAATCACTGGCCTAGGAAGTAGAACTGGTGTTGAGGCAATGTCCACCTGACAAAGACCACCTTAGGGAATAGCAGAACAACAAATACAAATAACGGGTTCCTGAATGGCTCAGCAATATCCTCTGGTTTATTACATTAAATATCCATTTTGTTTGATCTACTGTGTTTTGACATTTCTTTGTCAGACTCTTGCCTGTATCCCTAAAATATAGAAATTATCCAAAATAATTATTCAAAATAGTCCTTTCTCCTCATTGCTACTAGTATCTTATATGTGGGAACAATGCTCCTGGTGACAATTTTGCTTAGGTATGTAATGAAGGACTGTTTGGGACCAGGGTTTTTTCTCTTTTTAGACAAAAACTGTCCTGCAACATATGACCTGAGCCACAGGGCTTAATCAACCATGAGGCATCCAAGCTCTATGACTTTTTTCATCATTTTATCATACCATCAACATTACTTAAAGTTGTTTCTTCACTTTGCTCTTGCATTAAACCTTATTTCTGACTTTTTGAT
>NW_006351383.1:0-543 GCF_000327345.1 Myotis davidii
GGAACAAGAATTATAGAAGAAAAGAAAGAAAGACTAATAGGAGGAGAAAAAATGAAGAATAAAAATAAATATGAATGGGCAGAGTTGAAATAAAGAAAATAATAATAAAGAAGAGGGGAAGAAACACACTGTGAAAAAAAGAGAAAAGAAAACATTGAAAAGGAAAATAGGGAGAAAGCAGATAAACAAAAAATAAGAAAAGGAAAAAAGAGTCTAAAGCAGGAACAAGAAGAAAAAAATAGAGGACGAAAAGGGAACATAAACATTAGATATATGAAAGAAAAAATGGAAACTAAAATCATAACAAATCAATAAATCAGAAATATAAGATAAGGGAAAGAAAGTGAAGTGGCATTCATCTCTTCAGAGTTTAGTGCCTCCTTGAAACTCCCTTTTTAATCCTACTCTTCTGATATCTGAGGCTGACTGACTTGTCTACCAACTCTGGGCCTCCCGGGATGTACTTAGATGCTAACCACTGTCAGAAACTGTTCTTCTTTGTCTCCCAGAAACCTGTTTGAAGCTTCAAGTGATCCACAGTTT
>NW_006351384.1:0-542 GCF_000327345.1 Myotis davidii
GGAAATGAGAGGGGTGGGTGATTACCTAGAAGAGGGGCTGGGGTGCGGGAGGCAGTCAGCAATGGCCCCTGGTTTCTAATAAGAAGGGAGTCATGCTCAGTGAATCTTTGTTATATAGTAAATGAAAAAACAAATGAGGAGTTGGCATGAGGGTTACAGAAAATCGCATTTGTAAAGTACAATGACTAGCACATAGTAAGCACTCGGAAAGGGGTTATCTCTGGTCTCAGAGAAGGCCCTAGGTTAGCAGCCTTTCTACGGGGCAAGACGATCTTCTATGTAGCTCTCCCCCCTCCTCCACTCTGCCCTCCGCTCCCCTCCTCCAGCCCCCCCTCCACACTCCAGTTCCTGTAAAGGATCGGCCAGCATCCTGGTCCTGACCCGGGGTGGCACCGCCAGGGCTGGGTCACTGGACGAAGGCACTGACCCAAACGGGTCTGGGTTCATCAGCCTGTTTACCAAGACGTTGCCGGGCCCACCAGGACGGGCGATGGGTCCTCGTCTTAACCCAGAGGAGAGGGAGATACCAGGTCCAGGGGTTT
>NW_006351385.1:0-543 GCF_000327345.1 Myotis davidii
GTGTGTGTGTGTGTGTGTGTGTGTGTTTCGAGTTTGGTTTGATATGTGCCTTAGTTAAAAATAAGAAATGAGTATTTGGTTCCAGTTGGGATTTGATGTAAGTTCCTGCCAAGGTTATTATGACAAAGATGCAAAGAGGTCAGCATCATAGAGATAAATAATCACAATGATTTTCCACATGATATCCCACGACACCCCTGATAAATAAAGACTACACATCTCATTTCCATTTTCATTTCACCTCTGCTCTTTCTGCTTGAAATGCACCCCCCTCCTGCCCCCACAGACCTAGAGTAGAGCTGTCCTTTGAAGCTTTCCTTTTCCTGCTGCGCACTCCATCAGACCTTCCTTTTATCGCAGCAGAAGGAGTTAATTAGCATCTCCCTTCTCTAAACTCAAAAAGCGCTTTGTGAGTTCTACTTACTATTTGTGTATATGTCTGTGATCTGGCCACCAATCCCTTCTTGTGGAAGGTGATAGAGCCCAACAAGAATGGTCTTGCCCGGCCAACATGGCCCAGTGGTTGAGTGTCGACCTATGAAC
>NW_006351386.1:0-542 GCF_000327345.1 Myotis davidii
CCTCCCAGCCTCACCCCCAGCAAAACCGATGAATAACCAAGTGTCTTCAGTCTGCACTGAATCAAGGCTCTGCATCCAACTCCTGGAGTTTCTGGGAAATAGAGGAATGATTTGAAGATGCCATAAAGCAACATGAGACAAATTGCTGGAACATTTTGGAATTGACTTGGTGTCTTTAAAAAGTCAATGTCACTTTAAAATATGTATTTTTAATATTATGGGAGTGTTCTAGATTTAAAGGAGGCAAAAGAGAGAGCACAACCAAATGAAACACATGGGAGCAATGTGGCTCCCCACCCGGGTTCAACATATGGAATAGCTGGAAAAGGCATTTTGGAGAGTTTCGATTATGGGCTGGGTATTAGATCGTATCCAGGAATTGTTAATTTTCTTAGATGTGATAATCATGATGGGCTAATTAGGAGATTGTCCTTTTGGGAAATGCATGCTATGCAGTAGTGGGGTAGCAGTCATGTTGCGTGCAACTTCCTTTCAAATAATTCCATAAAAGAAAAGGAAAAAAAGAAGTACACACACACACA
>NW_006351387.1:0-543 GCF_000327345.1 Myotis davidii
CTCTCTCATCATTGATGTTTCAATTTCTCTCCCCCTCTCTCATCCTCTTTGAAATTAATAAAGATATATTTAAAAGTAAAAAACATTTTCAATCGCTGGCAGGTATTAAGCACTTTGCTGGTGTTATTTTAGATTAAGTTATTGAGTTTAAGTAAGTAGCATCCTGTATTTTGTAAGTGTGTGTTAGGATAAAGTTAGTCGCATGTCATCCCAAATCCCTTTAAGTGTAGGTATATTGTCCATTTTGTTTTTCTTCAAGTTGTAATATTATCACCCTTTGCCCTTGCTTTATTGGTTTTAAATATCCTGACAAACTGCCAAGGATGAATTCACCCTTGCATCGTCTGTTAGGGTTTGTCTGAGCACCTCATCCTACAAAGTTCCTCCTTTGTTAGCGTCTTATCTACTTGGCATATCTTCTCAACAAGATTGTATTAATGTCAGAGAGATATGTAACTTACTCAGTCCCTTGCAGAGCAGTACATGCTTGATTAATAATTCTTTCTATTTCTCTCTCTTCCTCACCATTCCCCAAATGATAAA
>NW_006351388.1:0-543 GCF_000327345.1 Myotis davidii
ATAAACTATAGATTCTAGAAATGCCTCCTGAATCAGAAAAAAAGATAAAAGTAATGTCCAGTAGTATATGAAAGTTGATGATGTGTTATTTCCCAAGTTTTGATTACCATCATATCATAATAATTATTGCAAAGTTATTTGCTAAGCTCAGTTCACTTTATCAAACTTTCCCATTTTCCAACCATTCTGAGCAGTTTCCCTGGTTGAAGTTCATCTTTTTGTACCAAATATGGCAGAGTTTTTTCATAATAAGCTCAATTGTCAATAGTGTTGATCTGCTACTTAAATTCAGGCTTCACTGTTATTAAACTTTCCATTTGTTCTTGATTTGACTAAACAAGAGTAAAAATAATATTCAAATCTTAGTCTCCCATTTAGGAGCATTTGGCCCAGGAGATTACCCACACAAGCTCTGTTTTATATATATTCGTTAAGTGACTAAATCTAGGGCCATTTAAACATATACCTGAAAGGCTACCATACCCAGATGCCTTACCTGGAGAGACAAAACTTCATTTTATTTTTTTAATATATTTTTTATTG
>NW_006351389.1:0-543 GCF_000327345.1 Myotis davidii
AAATCAATAAAATATATTTTTTAAAAATACAATTAAATCAATGACCAATGGTGGTATAAATCCAAGGAGATTATGGTCCCATGTTTTACAGCTGTGCTAGAGCCTGCTTGCTCGATTTCAGAATGTCCTTTTTTAGTGTTTGCACATGAACGAGCTTGGCCTGGATGTGACATGCTGGGCAGGCTTAGAGGCTGTCACTGAAGGCTGAGGGAGTCTGGGTGAGGCCACTGAGTGATTTGGTGGAAGGACTAGTGTGAGCTGCCAGGTGACTGTTGGCAGCAAAAAGAAAACTATTGACATGTACCCTGATGTTTGTTTTACTTTTCATCTCAGGGAATTCATCCCAGTGACTTTTAGGGTTAATGCTCTTAAATAACCCAAATGCATGCTTTGTGTTGACAGGAAAACAGATGGATAACAGTAGCAACTGGAAGGTTCAATATTTCCTTAAAATGTGCTGAATTTAAGAAACATGATATCCAAATGAGACTTTCTCTATGCTGTTGTTTTTTTGCTGTTATTTTCTTTTTTTTATTAAATTCA
>NW_006351390.1:0-543 GCF_000327345.1 Myotis davidii
ACCTTAAGATCCCAATTTCAGCCTCTGAGAAGATAATAAGAAGGGTCAGACACTTCTATTTGGCTGGAACAATCATCAGGTATTCCCTGTAAATGCTCAGCAGTGGGCTTTGAGCACAATCCATCATTTTCTGTCCATTCCCAAATCACTGAGAGCTCAAAACCAGGCCATGCAGTGACTGCTTTTGCCTCTCTAGGCAGAGGGCTACACGCTGGGCAGGTTTCTGGAAATTGGTTGAACATTGCATGTAATTGAAAATAAAGGGCATGTAGGAAGTTTGACTGGTTTATGCTATCAAAGAGAAGATAAGATTCTCATCTGTTAAGACTATGCCTACAGCCTGTCCTCATATTTTGTATTCTGTTTATCTATTCTCAGTAATTTTTTAAAGGCACTAAATTGGAAAAAAGAAAACAGTGGACATGTCTTTGGGCAGGGGGCGGGGGGGAGGGACAGAATGCAGCATGATTGACTGGAAAGGGGCAGGAAGGGTCTTTCAAAAGGAATGATCATTCTCTACACCTTGATAGGGGTTTGGGTGAC
>NW_006351391.1:0-543 GCF_000327345.1 Myotis davidii
AAAAAAAATAACTAAAAATAATCATGGAGAAATATTATAAAAACTAAATCAGAACTTACCAACAAAGTATACCAGGAATACACACAAGGCAGCTACAAATGCTGCAATGTAAAATCAATAATAGTTTTGTGAAGACAGAAATATTTAGTGGGAACTTGAATCATTTAGGATTTTTGAAGAAATGCAGAAACAAATTCAAGACTGATGTAATGGCATGTAAAATTATCAGTAACTTAAACAAGTATGACTCCCTTTTAAAGAGAGGACATTTTTGTTTTACATTCCATTGGCTTTTCGATTGAAAGGTTCCTAAGTGCCCTCTAATATCCATGTCCTAATTGAAATGCCTTCATCTTTCTGGGCAATAGAGTGACTATGGTTTTCTTTATAGATGGTGTGGCAAAGTGAATAATGTCAATCAATGATTTGTGAGTGACAATTAAGTCACCAGAGCACCATTTACAGGCTGTCCCCTAAAATGTCCCACACACATGCTCCCCTATATATCTGCCTTCTCCCTGCTCTCTGGAATGGCCATGATTC
>NW_006351392.1:0-543 GCF_000327345.1 Myotis davidii
CCACTGAGCCAAACCAGCTAGGGCTGTATTCTTATTTGGTATCTTAGTGCTCAGCACAGGGCCTTGTAAGCACAAAATAGCTTATTCTAAAATGGATTTTTTTAGGTTTATGTCATCAAAGTCAATTGTGATACCCTTGTCATTCTATAGCCTCAGTGTAATTCAATGCATGTGACTAATAATGGGCTTGCTCAAATCCAATGATTTCATGAAGAACTTTGTCTGTTCTCTTAACAAGACAGACCACCTTCAACTTGAATACATTTTGGATCAAAAAAGAAAAAAAGATCACATCAGCTAACATATTGAGGGTTTCCTTAGTGCAAAACCCTGTGCTATCTCATACATATTTTATTTTGTTCTGTATTTTGAGATCCTTGGAAAGCTTAGTATTGTTCAGTCTCACAGATGAGAAAACTGATGCTCAGAGACCTTAAACCTGCATTCTGGAACAAGGATCAGTAGAACAATCAAACCACGTTCTGAATGACTATACACAGTACCTCTGTGTTTGTTTTTCCCATGTTCCAGTGCTAGTTTTTG
>NW_006351393.1:0-543 GCF_000327345.1 Myotis davidii
TAGGAAGGTTGAGAACCACTGCTTTAGACAATATTTTTGTCTTCTTGGATATATAACACCTACCAGAAGTTAGTTCTTGAGCCAGGAACCTTTGGGAAATATCAATGCTTTATTGCCACCTTCTGGTCAAAATGTGTTTTGTGTTGTGTATTTTTTTTCCTGCTGTCATTTGGTTTCAGTAAAAAGGATTTGAGAGAAGTTAAGTCTATCATCCCAGCAATCCCAAGTGGCAACCAACACATGGACTATAACTCTTGAGAAATTTTCCAAGGATGTGCATGCATATAATATGTTTATATCACACAAATGAATACTATTCTGAATATGTTCAGATATAAAGGTAAATAACTATAACTTCTGCTTCCACAGGTTTTTTATTATTAGTTTACAGAGTGCTTTTACATTTGGTTATTCTATTGACTTGAGAGGCGATAGTAGGGATGATTAATGGAATAATGTTTATTTCAATCCCGTGAGAAGATAAGGGATTATTAATGAGCCCTTAAGTTTCCTTACAGATATTTCATCCTATTAATCTTTTTT
>NW_006351394.1:0-543 GCF_000327345.1 Myotis davidii
TTTTTTTTTTTTGTTCATCGTCTTCTTCATTTTATAGGCAACGGGATACAGTTTGGGAACAGTGAATAAATTCACATGTGTTTTACTATACAAATCAGTATATGTGACACTTGCTCCAGCACTTTTTCATCATCCATTGTGTACCAAAAATATTAACTCTGGATTCCATTCTACAAACATTTGTAAGACTTCTGCTCTTATAAATCCTTGTGGAAAAGGGAGTTGAAAACAAAAAGTGTGTAATATAGTTGGAGCCACAATACCCACATGAAAAGAACACTCATAAAACAACACATGAAAATCTGGAGCTTAACTTAGTGTAAGGGAAGGATCTATTGTTTCTTATTACTGCACACCTCCCACTGAAGGTGCTCAATAAGACTCTACCATCTTAGGAGATGAGTTTTAAACTAAAAATAAGAAAACAGGTACTTTTTTTTTCTTTAATATTCATTCATTCACATTCCTTCTCCAGATCTCTCTCCCTCTTTTTCCTCTTTGTAGAGGCAGGATGCCCAGAAGAGGAAGAAACACTGAAAGTGT
>NW_006351395.1:0-543 GCF_000327345.1 Myotis davidii
AGAAAGAAATAAAATGCATTGCAAGTATGGTGAAGTTGCTGAGGTGAGTAATAGTCACCAAGAGGCATGAGCTTCTGTGGGGGACCCTACCAGAATTTCCCTTGACTGAGTCCCCAGAGATGCTATTGCAAGAACGGGTGTTAGAGATACTACAGTATACTAGTGCTTAGCAGGAAAAGATCTTAAATCACTTTTGATTGACCATCTTTTCTGAACCAAGAATCGTCACTATATTGTCTGACAGTGAAAACATGCTCACGGCTCTGGATATATGAAAAGGGATCTACATCAAGAAATCCACCCTCATGTTCAGTGTTGGACCCAGCGTTAGCTTTCTGTATAGCATTGAGTAAGGGCACCCTGTATTTGCTGATTATTTTCTACTTTTAAGTTTTAGAAAGTTACTCAAACTGAACTCTTTACTGGGAATTACAGATACTCTTGATTTGTAAACATCTTTATCTTCCTGAATTCGAGTCCTTGTTTATGATTCTTACTTTAAATGGGAAATTAGAGAGACATCACTTACTTTCTTTAAAAATA
>NW_006351396.1:0-543 GCF_000327345.1 Myotis davidii
AGAACCACTGCCTTAGAGGTTCAAAAATAGTTTCAGTGTTTGACATGGTATATCATGGTTAAAGTTAAAAAGAAATAATTATGGCTGAACAGTTTTAGTGAAATATAATGCACATAGCCTACACTTTTCCCACTTAAATTTTTTTAAATTGTGGTAAATTCAGAAAGTGCAATTCTTTATATTTGTATTTACCACAGTGAGGCCCACTGCCTAAGTTGTTTTTATTTAGAGTATTGCTGGATTTTAAAATAACCCATGTTTGGTTTTGGTAATAGACAATAAAATAGAGATAGGCAACCACAACACAAACACGTGCTTTGATATAGCAAATTCCTGTATTCTGTGCTTAAAAAATGTTTTGGTGTTTTTCCAAATTAATAAAATTGATTCTGAAATTAGAATTTTGTTTCTATATTAGATGAGAAGGCTGTAGGCTGCTATTTTCAATCAACTTTCTAAGAATTAACACATTATTGACTTTTGGTAGTGACCCACAATACATTATACAGGTGATGTATTATAGAAATGTATACCTGAAACCTA
>NW_006351397.1:0-543 GCF_000327345.1 Myotis davidii
TTGATTGTGGAAAAAGAAGCAATGTGAATTATTTGAGAAATAGGGACTATGGTCATCTACATAGTTGCTTAGTAAATGTGGGTTGCATGAAAAAGTGAATGAGCTTATTATACTAAATAACATTAAATGCCCTTATAGCTGAAGTGTCTATATAGGTGTTAATCTAAATTAGAATACTTTGAAGGTGAAGGAGGCACTATTAATGCTGTGACATCAGGACTACATTGGGATGACTGTCTAAGGAAAACTGGTGTACACTCATGCTCCTTTTAGCTTAAAATTATGATTCTGTAAACACTCATCTGTGACTAGAAATTTTAACATCAAATGATTTGTTCTGTTTAATGTATATTTTGAGTTCAGGAAACATTGCTTCGGCAAATCATTCTTTTCTTTGAATAGTTAAGCTTAAAAGTATTTTGTTTTAGTGCAATGTGATTTACATATAATAAAATGCATAGATATTAAGTGTTCAATTTGATAGATTTTTTGACAGTCTTACACATCAATGTTACCACTGTGCAAAATATGACATAGAGAAGC
>NW_006351398.1:0-543 GCF_000327345.1 Myotis davidii
CTTGAGAGGCCTTGCAGTGTATGCTTTCACTCCTGTAGTACTGACTCCCATGTAAAGAAGTCCAGGTTATCCTGCTGGAGACAGAGGCCATATGGTACCAGGGACAATATGGAGAGGGGCCATGTGGAGAACCACAGTGTGCCAGCCGACAGCCGTAAGAAGGCCTGGTCCTGTGGGTGAGACCATCCTGGGCCTGTCAGCCCAGCGCAGTCACCAGCTGGATACAACCACATGCCGGGGCCTTTGCTGACATCACATGGAGCAGAGACTTGCTTGCTGAGCCCTGCCTGAATCCCCAACCCACAAAATTGTGTGCGATAAGGTGGTGCTGTTTTAAGCCTTGAGTGTTGGGATCATCAGCAGTAGATAACTGAAGCAGTTGGATAATTTGTCAAACATAGATCCTGGAGTTGAACTCAGGCAGCTCAGCTGTAGACCTGTCCATCTTAATCATTGCTCTTTGCTTCATTTTATTTAAAAATTTGTTATTTTATTAATCTATGGGGGCTCTAAGCCCAAATTCCAATGCAGAGTATCTGGTAA
>NW_006351399.1:0-543 GCF_000327345.1 Myotis davidii
GGAAACCAGCATGGTAAGGAGAGGGACGCAGGAAGAACCACTGGGAACAGTAGACAGTCTATTTAGGAAGTAGCATCAGCCAAAAGCAAAACATTTCCGTGGTAAACAACAATTAAACAAGGTAATTTAATCAGAAGTAGATAGATCTGATTTCTGGAATCTTTCTCAGACCTTTGCCCTCCTCTCCTTCCGTACTGCCCGTGGCCTGGCCTTGTACATGCTTTGCCATTTCACTTCTCCAGGGGAGTTTCACCCTTGCATTGACTTCATGAAACTACAGTTTCACTCTGGGATTCGCAACCTCTGTATTTCTAGTTATGTGAGGGAAATGAAGTCCTTATTTAGTTGGACTGCTGTGGTTGGATTTCCTTCTACAACTCAACACAAGTGTAACTAATTCAGATTGGTTCTACTCTTTCTGTTTTATAGATGATGAAATGGAGGATCAGGGAGGTGTTGTGTCTTGCCCAAAGTTGCACAGGTTGGAAGTATTTGTAGCAAGATTCAAATTCAGTCTAGAGCAGGGGTCCTCAAACTACGGCC
>NW_006351400.1:0-542 GCF_000327345.1 Myotis davidii
CCAAGCTAAGTGGCAGAAGAGTCAGTAAACTTGAAACCGGTCAATTGAGATAATCCAGTCTGAGGAACATCACGAAGAAAGAATGGAGAAAGGGAAGGGAGCCACAGAGGCCTGTGAAATCGCACTAAGCATGCAAATACTGGGAGTCTAAGAAGAAGAAAGAAAAGCAGCAGAAAGAATATTTGAAGAAATAATGGCCCCAAACTTTCCATAGTTGGTGAAAAACATGCATCTACACATCCAAGAAGCTCAGCAAACTCCAAATAGAATAAATTCAGAGTCCACATCCAGGTGCATCACAGTCAAGCTGCCAACAGAGAATCTTGAAAGCAGCAAGGACAGCAACTCATCACACATAAGGGACCTTGGTAAAGTGACAGCTAATCTCTCACCAGAACCATGGAGGTTAAAGGCAGCAGGAACACATAGTCAAAGTACTGGAAGAGAGAGAATGCGAAAGAAGGATCCTACATCCGGCAAAACCATCCTTTCAAAAATGAAGGCGAAAGTAAATTATTCTCAGGTTTAGAAAGAAAAACAAA
>NW_006351401.1:0-543 GCF_000327345.1 Myotis davidii
AAGAGAGCTGAGAAGCTAACAGCTAATCACTCATAAAGGGAAATTAAATCTAATTTTCTAACTGACAGTTGCTATCTGGAAATGTTTTCATTAAACAAAACAAATTTCAATTTACTATTGTGGGAACTCTAAAATTTTATGGGGCACAAGCAGACGTATATAAATTAGATTCAAAGCCAATGAATACAGAGGGCTGCAGCAAGTCAGCACTTTTTTTCAGTGGATATTTTTTGTAGTTTTTGTTGTCACTGTTAACTATTAGCAGCTAAATTAAATCATAATGAAACATTGCAGAAATCCTTAGGATCTAATTCTCTTTGCTTCTTTTTCATTGTTGCCTCAATTATTCTGGAGAACTAAAGTGAGAAACTTATTATTATGTAGAACTAAAGTGAGAAAAATGCTTAGGATATTGAAGCCTCATGCACAATTAAAGCTACTTCATACTGATGATCTTATCTGTCTGATATTCTGTCTTTACTATTGGCCCAGAACTTACTCATTCATGTCAGAGTGAAACAAGGCCTTAAAAATGTGCTGAAA
>NW_006351402.1:0-543 GCF_000327345.1 Myotis davidii
GAACGGATCTCTGACGTAACCCGAGGACCTACCTATTGTATATCTTTTTTATTCTCTCTGGCCCTTAGAACCATAGTAACATTTTATATACCCTTCACATTCCTCCAAACAAGCAATAATTGAAACCAGCTAGGACAAGAGGTTAACCTGAGATGAAATGCAAACAACGTGAATTTAGCTGTAGGAAAAGAAGAGCATAACCACATTGTAGGATGTGGGGAAGAAAAGGAATAGTTTAAGTAACTGTGGAAAGAGCATCTGACTGAATATTGTAAAGCTAAAGACAAAGTGTACGTAAGTGCTGTGACCTAGTTATTAAATGGTTGCTTTCAAGGATATAATTAGCAAGTCTGAATTCTTTACGTGTACACTAGAACAAATAAGTAAATAAAGTATAGAGAATGAAAGCTGGTTACTCACTATAGAAGAAGTTACAAATAAGAAAAGTGGGAGGTGCCCTGGCCAGGGTGGCTTAGTTGATTGTCGTCCACACAGAAAGATTGCCAGTCTGATTCTTGGTCAGGCCACATGCCTGGGTTGCAG
>NW_006351403.1:0-543 GCF_000327345.1 Myotis davidii
TATTAAATGGATGACATTTATTAATAGAAATTTGATGACACTCCTAACTTTTTGTAAATTTCTATTAACATAATCAATTTTCAACCTGTTAAGTATACAAAAGCAAAGATACGGTTTTGATAAGCCATGACAAGGGCAAGGGCGGCCACAGAGAAAGCTAGAATCAGAATGAATGAATGCAAAAAAGAGCATAGCTTTCCAACAAGGGTGATGCTTTTCATGGAAGTAGTGAGAGCCAGATCCATTCCTTCATATCACCCTAAATTAGTATAAAATTCAATTCATACCATCTTTTTTTAATCACAATCCCTCAATATCTAACCTTCTTTATTTTTCCAGACACATACATAAACAAATACAAATGTTTGGTATATTAACAGATACCTTTTGACATTTAGAAAAAAGAAAATATCAAGGTGTGATCTGCCTTATGATCCTAGGTCTAACTACATTAATTTGTGCAAAAATTAGTTTGAACAGCTCTATGCTGGGCAGTGTTCTATGACCCACCAGACATTACTACAGAAGAAGCAAAACTGTTAT
>NW_006351404.1:0-543 GCF_000327345.1 Myotis davidii
GTGTGAAGGAGGAGGGGAGGCATTTTTTAATGATTAATTGGGAGACCAAAATTATGCTTACTACACCAGAACATGTTCAAGGAGAAGTGGAGGCCCTAACCCTGTTAATACACTAAAGGTAGAGAAGTAGCAGTAATATCAAAAAGAACAATGAGTTAGAAACCTGGAACTCCCCTTGCTCCACTGTCCATGGCTCCATTGCCTTGACAACTTAAATGAACTTCCAGGAGAGGCTGTCTCATCATCTCTTGAAGGAAACTTTGGGCTAGAGGTCACTTCTACCTCCAAAAATTTAAATTTTAAATTCAGTTACATTAAAGGTGCTGAAACTTGGTGTTTATTAAGAATAATGGGAAAGAACAGAGAGAAATTTGTGAATGTTAAGTACTTTTAATCTGGTTATGCTTAGAAAACTCCGTAAATTTAATAATAATCTCACTGCCTTAATTTTTTTCTGTTTTCTTAGTCCTTAAATGTATTAATTCTAGTAGAGTAATGAGGTCATTCTCTCTTACCTCAATTTCTATCCATTAATTCAGAGAG
>NW_006351405.1:0-543 GCF_000327345.1 Myotis davidii
AGGTGAACATGCAAGTGGCTGTAAAGTTAATTAATATGGCATTATCAGTGTCTTCAAGGACTTAGAGTTTAGTAGTGGATATGAAATATGCATGCATAGCTCTATAATGTGGGCAAAGTGATACATTTCCTATGGGCAGTGTATGAACTATGTGACTTCGAAGGCAGGAGAAAACTCTGAGCTGGACCTTCTAAGTCGCCTTATGCTGCAGGGGCCATTTGAACTAAGGCCATTCTGCCTAAAGATGGAGTTGCAATTTGAGGGGCATTACAGGCTGGAGAAGGGCTTTCAGGGAGAGGGTAGGGAATAAGCAAAGGGAGGGAGGGACTGAAGCCAAGCAGTCTGTGTTTGGAAAGAATCGAGGAATGAGGTTCTATGAAATAGAAATTCATGTCTGAAATAGTGGGATGTATGCCCCAAAACTAGTTTTCAGGCCTTTGATAACAACAATAAGGAAAAACAGTAGAAATTTATGGACTCCTCAGAGTTTTGAGAGGCAAAGCGAGTAAGACAATTAAATGCACACACACACACACACACACA
>NW_006351406.1:0-543 GCF_000327345.1 Myotis davidii
AATGCCTTGGCAGGGCTAGACCAAATGATTTCCCCACCTCGACGTTCCTCACCCCTGCTAAAGGAAAGGGGGGAGATGAATTGTGAAAGAAACAATTTTCATTTTTTTTATGCTATAAAAGTTGCTGCCCAGTTGTGATGATAAAAATCCAGGTAATCAATGATTCTCAGAATTTGTACTCCGTAACAGTATATTGCTATACTTTGTTTAATGTTCCACTCTGCCTTTTTTTAGAAGAAAATTTCAACCTCAGAGAACATATTCAGGCACAAAAGTAAACATGCTTAGAAGCTAACCTGCCAAAACTCAAATTCTGACCTTCTAAAGACACTACTGAGGGGGGGAAATCCTATATTGGTAACAAGGAACAATATAACCATGCAGTGCTCAGCATCAAGATATATTTTTAACAGTAAATGTTCACTTTTAAAATGATATTTTAACAATGCTTCGGTTATGCTTCAAGTATGCCTACATATGACATTAACATGATAGTTGTATATTTTCAAACATGTTTGATGTAAAAACTGTAAATTTGTTTGA
>NW_006351407.1:0-543 GCF_000327345.1 Myotis davidii
AATGGGAAAATATCCTCGGTGAGGATTCAAAAATAAAAAGGACTTGTCCAGGCTCTTCTTACTGTGCGGTGAGTGTTACCAGCACAGCCCATAGCCTTTCTGGAGCTTAAACTGCTCAGGACTTTCCTAGCTGCCGCGGGAGGGTCTGGCATCACTAACAATGGCCACCACCCATCAAGGGCGTCTCCTGTGTGGGCCTTATGCCAAGCACTGTGCGGGCACACGCTTCAGCCTTCAGTCTGCCCATCAACCCCCGGGGTGGCGGGGGTGGGGGGGTCCTGTGAGTCTCTCACTTTACAGTGACTCACCAAGGCCAAGGTCACTGCCCAAGGACAGCGGTGTCAGCAGAGGCCTGTGCAGTGCGGAGCCTGGTGCTGGGGCCCCGTCTCCAACCTGGGGAGGGGCTGCCCCTGGCACAGGAACGACCCCTGTGAGGGGGTGAGGGTGGAGGAGTTTTTGTTCTGTTGGAACTTTTTACTGCAAGCATGTGCCACTTTTACAGTTAAGGGGGAACGTTTTCTTAAAATTTGTATTTCTTTCTTT
>NW_006351408.1:0-543 GCF_000327345.1 Myotis davidii
GATTTGGAGAGGAGAAAACGACAAAACATCCCTGAGAGAAATGAAAGAAAACCTAAATAAATGGAGAAATATACTATGTTCGTGGTTTAAAAGACTCAATATTGCTAAGATGTCAGTTCTCCTCAAATTGATCTACAGAGTCCATGCAATCCCAATCAAATTCTCAGCAGGCTTTGGTATAGATATTGACAAGCGGATTCAAAGATTCACATGAAAATGCGAAGGACCTAGAGGTGCCAAAGCAACTTTGAAAAAGAACAAAGTAATAGGACTTGCACTACCTGACTTCAAGACTTAGAAAGTTACAGTAATCAAAACTGAGTGGTGTTGGCATGGAGATAGACAAGTAGGTCAATGGGAGGGGAAATAACATGTAGAAAAAGACCCACACGTATATGGACAGCTGGTTTTGCAAAGGCAAGCCAGTGGAGAGAGAATAGTCTTTTTATCAAATGGTGCTGGAACAACTAAATATTGCCACGCAAACAAAGACAGGAAGAAAGAAAGGAAAGAAAAGAAACAAATAAACAAACAAAAAAAAAA
>NW_006351409.1:0-543 GCF_000327345.1 Myotis davidii
CTATATACTAAGATTTCTGGTGTAACTGGATTTGGCTTGTAATAATACAAAGAGTTGGAAAATTAAAATGTGATATAACAGAGTATGTTTTTGAGGGCTGTCGGGTAGAACTCTCTGAGAAACTGGAAATAAGGGAACCAGACTGACTCTGAAGAGCTAAACTATAAACTCAACATAAACAAGGTCAGAAGGAAACATGTGAAGTCAGTGGGAGCAAGCATGATACACAGAGGAGCAACCTGCACCTGGTACATGCTATGTTAGCAGAGGACTGGCTTCAGGAGGGCCCCTGTACCACAGGGCAGGTGGGAAGGACACCTGCTGGGCACCCCGAGCGCACCCACCCAGGCCTGTCTAGAGGCGGTCACGGGTGGGGGACTTCCTGTTAGGTCCTGGGATGCAGTGATCCCTAGCCAGCACCCACGTTCACACCAGGTGCTTTACGTTTCAAACCTACCAGTCACCTCCTGCCTCAGCACCTTTGCGCCTGCTCTTCCACTTGCTAGAATGCTCCAATCACCTACCTTCTCCATTGGCGGAGTC
>NW_006351410.1:0-543 GCF_000327345.1 Myotis davidii
TAATCAAGATCATGTTACTAGAGCTGTTGTTTATTGAGTAACTGTAAGCCATGTGCTATACTAAATGCTTATGTGCATTTTATCATTTAATTCTTACTTGTTGAGCATTCACTTTATGCCAAGTTGAGGGAGGTGGGGATATATATCTTATCACTGCAGTCCTGCAGCATATCCTATTCTAGTCTTCAGTTTATAGATGAGCAGGTAAGGTCAAGCAAGGTTATCCTATTTCTCTGGCATAACACATATAGGAAACAGAATCGGGATTCAAGCTCTGGTGTGCCTCCAAAATCATCCCCTGGGCATCATTGTAACCCTTAATTAAGTAATTAATTATGGATATTTTTCTGATTGAAGAGTTGGCAGCTGCTAGTTATATTTTTGTCCCTATTCTCAAGGAGCTCACACATTTGTGGAAGAGAAAGACAGGAAAATGTGTAGTGATGTAAGGGCTATAATGGAAGTATGCTATACTAGTAGCTGTCAGTAGAATCAAGAAAGAGATGATTAGTTGGTGCTGCCTAACAAGGTAACACCATGACT
>NW_006351411.1:0-543 GCF_000327345.1 Myotis davidii
TCTGCTTTCAGTGCCTGGCTCCCACCAAGAACTCCCTTCTTGTCTGGATTAAGCCAAACCTGTTGATGGAAACCCAAGCTGAGTCACAGTCAGGGGACCACACAGCACACCAGCAGGTATGGAGGCGACTGGAATAGATGGAGAAGGCTCAGGGCATAGCTCCCATTGCCAAGTGTGGGCAAGGTGCTAGCCCGCAGTGTGTCTTTTCAGATTTGGCCTTATCTGTACTTCAATGACTTTGGTAATACAGCTTTGACCATAGCTCAACACCCTGCTGTGATGCCAGGCATAAAAGAGAAATAACCCACCTTGCCCAACAACCCAAGCCTAAACTGTGGCTGAGATTAAATTAAAGTCAGAAAGGTAGTACCAGCATGGGCCAGAGAATGTAGCCCCAGCAGTCCCTCCTCACCAAATCCAGCGCTTACAGGAGAGCAGCCTTCAGACCCCACGCTCCTAAGGTCCAGTGGGAATGTGAGTGTGTGTTTCCTATCCACACTCTGACTCAGCATCTCTACTTTTTTAAAAAATATATTTTATTGA
>NW_006351412.1:0-543 GCF_000327345.1 Myotis davidii
GTGGTGCCATCAGGGTTTATATCAGAGGTTTGAGGTGACATCAACCCTTGGGGTTTAGGGGACACTGAAGTTTTGGGGTTTTCATTAGGGTTTAGAGCGACATTAGAGATTAGAGGTGACAACAAGGTTTGGGGTTCATATTACAACTCGGACACTAAGCCTAACCCTGACTGTCCGGCCTGTCCCTGCCCACCCTCACCTGCTCCTGGACGTGGGTGTCTCCCTGCAGCACAAGAGCGGGCGCCAGTCCATCCTTCTCGGGCTGCAGGGACACATTGACGCTGAGCACAATGGGGCTCAGCTTGTCCCGGAAGTCGGCTTCGTCCTAAGGAGGGGACAAGAATCAGGCCCTCTGGCTACCGTGTTCCCTACCACTGACCACCCCCGGACCCGCGGCGCCCGGCCCGTACCCCAGGGCTGGATGAACAAGCTCGCCACCCAGCCCTGGCCATCCCCAGCCCGGCGTACCCGGAGGAAGGCTGTGGTGGTGTTGCAGGTGGGGCTGTGCCTTCCCCCCAGCTCCAGGTGCAGGGTGGTGCTCGC
>NW_006351413.1:0-543 GCF_000327345.1 Myotis davidii
AAATCTGGCATTTACTTAGGGGTCAGGTGGGAGAAAATAAGTAAAGAGACACCGAAGGCTGGAAACTGGTGATTATTGGGGTGAAGTCCTTTCACATGCGATTTTATAGAAAGTTGAAAAATCACAGGTCTGGCCTTAAACTATTAGTTGTTTGCTATAATAGGAACTCGTTGCTTTCTTAAAATTGCACCAGCAAGGAGGAAGCTAGAGAAGCTATGTGGTGGTTTAATGTGGCCCAACTCTCCAACATCAGCTTCAGAAAGATTAGGAAATGAGAAAAATTTTCCAGGTGACCACATTTGGGGCCAAAAGGACAATGAAAAGAAACTCCCCCTGAGAGAACAAAGCCAGAGTCTAACCAAAGAAAATCTTCCACTGACAGATCAGGGAGTTCTTGAAACTTCCATTCAGCATGATTTATTTATAATTGTAATGAGCCAATGACTGTTTTAGGTATTTTTATTGTAGTTTCCTATTTTTCCTATTTCCTTTCCACCAAAAAACAAGAATAATTAATAATAAACTATTTAACCCTACAATTTA
>NW_006351414.1:0-543 GCF_000327345.1 Myotis davidii
AGGGGGAGAAAGAGAAACATCAATATGAGAGTTGATCGCATGTAGCCAATTCTTTAAAATGGTGGTAGGTTTTTTTGGCAGGAATTGGCTAAGGGGGTGATAGGGTAGAGATCATGGTTTATTCTAATTACCTTCATCTAAAGGGCCTTTTCTCCCCTTGCACCAATTTAATTGCTAACTCCCCTGCTTACTCATTTCTTCCCCCTCCTCTGCACCAGGCCCCATGCTGGGCCCTGGGCTCTGCCCCAGAGGGGCTCACCTTTCAGGGCACTGCATCTGTGGGACTCTCAACAAGAACACTGCAGCCTGCGCCAAACTCCCAAATCACAGCACTGCTCTAGGGAGCAGCTGGGGTTTTATTTTTCATTTCCTCAGCACACCCGTCTCTCCACATTTAGTTGATATGTTCTAAAGCACAGACCCTGACACCTGGGGGTATGTTTTTGAAAAATGTGTGGACCATATGCATACCTAACATGCAACAGGGCCATGGAGAAATTGGTACAATGCGCCTTGGCATCAGCCAGCTTTTTTTTTTTTTTT
>NW_006351415.1:0-543 GCF_000327345.1 Myotis davidii
TCAATAAAATATATTTTTTAAAAAAAGATTACATTGTAGAGTAGGGACAAGAAAGAAGGAACGACTGAGGAATTAAATACCTGCACCTAGTCTTAAAAGTCAAGTTCTGCAGCCATAAAGAGGATGGTAGGTGGGGATAGCATTCCAAACAGAGGAAGCCAATCAGCAAAAGCACAGAGACGTGTAACACAGAACATCCCTAGGGCACAACGTGTGGCACACTGCTTTGGGGCACATGTGTTTGTTAAGAGTCAGGCGGGAGAAGGCAAGGAAGTGTATAATGAGAGATAAGGCTACAGAGACAGAAGGTACGTAGAAGCTAGAGTTAAGAGATTTGGATTTTGCACTGTAGGTGATGGGAAACGAGTTTTAAAGGGAGCCAGTATGGTTAAATTTGTATTTGAAAACATAAACTCTGGCAGTAAGGAAAAGGATGAGGAGCCCTGGCTGGGTAGTTCAACTGGCAAGAGCATCGTCCCAATACACCAAGGTTGCAGATTCAAACCCCGGTCAGAGCACATACAGGAATCAACCAGTGAATGC
>NW_006351416.1:0-543 GCF_000327345.1 Myotis davidii
AATCCTGCAGCAATCTGATGCATGATTTTCCTGCCAGTGTTTTTTTACTCTTTGGTTGTATTCAGTTCTAGTATTTTCTCTATAGCTATGTATGCATACGTGTGTGTGTGTGTGCACGCTTGTGTGTGTTATAAAATTGTGATCCTGCCATGTCCATGTTTGTATCCTGCTTTTTTCACTTAACTTGTTAAATTAGGGGTATTTTTTTATCAGAAAACTTTAACATCCTTCAAATACACTATCTTAAATAGTTCTGTAATATCCCATGACAAAAATCTATTAAACTTATTTGGCATTGTTATTAGACATTTAGTTGTTTCTAGATCCTAGTCAATATCTAGTTCTTGCTTAAGATAGGCTCCAAAAGCAGAATAATTACTGAATCAAAGGGCATAACTATTTTATGGGTACTTTCCATATTATAAATTTTTTTTCTTGTAAGGTTGATTCAAATTACAATCTCCACTAGCAATGTATGAATGTCTATTTTTATCTAACAAAGTAGAAACATTTTTAAAAATGTTTTTATTGATTTTTACAGAG
>NW_006351417.1:0-543 GCF_000327345.1 Myotis davidii
TGATAGGCACTTGGGCTGTTTCCAGATCTTAGCCTCCCTGAGTCTTCGCTTTCTTCTCCACTGAGAAGATACACATAGATTACACCCAACAACAGCAACACGCACATTCTTTTTGATTGCTTGTGACACATTTACCAAGATAAACCACTTACTAAGCCAGTAAAACATGCCAATGCATTTAAAAAGATTGAAATACAGAGAACATGCTCTCTGACCACAGAGGTACTGGGTTATAAGTTGATTGAAATAAGGCAACTGCAAATATTTTAAATTAAACATATTGTAAATAAGTTATGAATAAAAATAACAAGAGTCACTAGAAATATGTCTAACTAAATGATAACAATAATGCAACACAAACATAATCTGTGGGATGCAGCTAAAAGGGTGCAGGAAAAGAAACATAACTATATTGGGTTACTTCCATGGCCTGGCTATTGTAAACAACGCAGCAGTAAATACAGGGGCGCCGATATCCTTCTGAATCGTGTTTTGGGTTTCTTTGGGTTCATTCCCAGAAGTGGAATTGCTGTGTCATAAGGC
>NW_006351418.1:0-543 GCF_000327345.1 Myotis davidii
ATAAACTTCTGACAATTCTTCCCTTAAAAACTATTATTGTTTTATCTTTTGAGAAAGTGACAGTACATTTTACTTATTAAATAGAGGGCAACAATGTTATTCTTGCTATTTTAAAACTACTTTTAAAATTATAAAAGAACAACATTTAGCTTATCTGCATTCACCTAATAAGTCTAATAAAGGAAAATTACTTAAGTTTGAAAAGCTTCTGTG
The DNA here is from genome assembly GCF_000327345.1 of Myotis davidii. Classification (NCBI taxonomy): domain Eukaryota; kingdom Metazoa; phylum Chordata; class Mammalia; order Chiroptera; family Vespertilionidae; genus Myotis; species Myotis davidii. The sequence continues at coordinate 214 of NW_006351418.1, forward strand.
TTTACAAGGAAAGTAAAAGGACTGGATACTATCTAATACTATTGGGGGAAATTTTCATTTGTGAAACTAAAGAGGACAAAGAAGGCAACTTATAGAACGTTTACTTCATTAGAACTAAGGTTCTGTTACAAATAAGTTTGAAAAGCATGAGCTTTTCCACCAGTCTTTGTACCTCCTTTTCCATGTCAGTGAGGAAGTAACAAACATGATGATGATAATAACCGTCATCTATTGGGAGTTTATTGTGTGCCAGGCTCAGTAGTAGGCACTTATCCAAATATTATCCAAATATTGCCTAACTTAATTCCTACAAAGCCCTATGGAATAAAT
>NW_006351419.1:0-543 GCF_000327345.1 Myotis davidii
AAAAATGAGCCCTAAGAAAATGCCCATCCACCATGCTGCAAGCTATCTTTAATGAGAACTCTTCAATTTCTGCATCATCATTTGCTCTGTTCATGAGTCATACTCCTTCCCAAACAAGCAAATTGATTATTATAGGACAGTGGGCCAAATATCAAGAGATATTACTTTTATGAGAATTCATTTTCAAGGAGTCTAAAGAGGTCAGAAAAGCTAAACATGACATTTCTTCTCTTGAACCCACTCTCTCAGCGTGAGCCCAAGGTACATCCAACACATTTGAAACCACTGGGAGAGAAATTCAGTTTAAATTAGAGACAATTTAAATTTGAAAACAGCTTGACTGAAGAGGAGCTACTTTTTAAAATGCCCACTGAGATGCAGATGCATTTATATAAGCGAATTAATTGGACTTGAGTGGTTATTGATTAACCTAATAAAGTTTGGGGTTTCTCTGATGTCCTTAAGTGGCTAACCTCAATGTATTTCAAGGGACTTCAAACTAACTTAGACTGGTTTTTCTTTTTTTATTCATTCATTAAAGGA
>NW_006351420.1:0-543 GCF_000327345.1 Myotis davidii
TGATTACTTCTGTATTAGGTCTCTATAGCTGCCTGACAAATCTCCACATGCTTAGCAGCATATAACAATACCGATGTATCATTTCACCATTTTCATGAGTTACCAATCAACCATTTTATCCGGTCCTCTGCTCAGTGTCTCCCAAGACAAATAAAGGTGTCGCTGGTTTTATCTTATGTTGGAGGCTTGACTAGGGGATAATGTCCTCCCAGATTTCCTCAGATTGTGGCAGAGTTCATTTCCAGTGACTGTATAAGTGAGGTCCTGTTGTCTTGCTTGCTGGTTGTCAGCAGTTCCTCTCAGCACCCACAGGCCTCCCTCAGACCCCTGCCATGTGGCTCCCTCCACGCCATGGAAGTTTCCTTCTTCAAGACAAACAAGGCAGCATCTCTCATGGTTTGAATGGCTTCTTCCTGGAGGAGCTCACTCCCTGTCAAGGGTTCACCAGATTAGGTCAAAAATAGCCAGGATAATCTTACTTTTATTAACTTAAAGTCAACTGCTTTGGGGCCTTAATTCCAAACACAACATCTCTTCACCTTT
>NW_006351421.1:0-543 GCF_000327345.1 Myotis davidii
TGAGGGGTCTGCCCGGAGAGATCCCAGGCCCAGCAAACTGCGTGCGGATCCTCGGGTCTGCAGATAACCAGGGGTGCCGTTTGGAAGGCCTTGCTCCCACTTATGTCATTACCAAGGCCTCCACTCCTTCAGGTTACTGCCAGCTCAGGCAGCCGTGCTGTAATCCATGGAAATTCGGTGACATTACTCTAGGCTGGCCCTGGTGTCTGTAAAGAAAAGGGACAGAGAGGCCAAGAGCAAGGCCGGGCGACAGTGACCCGAGGCCTCCTAGCATTTCGCATCTCGCTGCCCCACTTCCCCCACCCGAGTCCCGGCTCTGGCCAGGGGATGCCAAGGACAAGTTGGTGGTTGCAAAGAAGCTGGCACCTGGGTCTCCAGGCCCCGGGCCCCATGTTCTTTGCCCACGTGGGAACCTCCTGCAGTCGGGCCCTTTGGGAGAAACCCCTGGTGACACGGAGACCCTGAGTGCAGTTGTCTTTCTAGCCCATCCTTCAGTGGCCTCCCCTATTTTGGAGGTTGAGGGAGGGCAGACTTTGATCCCAG
>NW_006351422.1:0-543 GCF_000327345.1 Myotis davidii
GATTGAGCCTGCAATTGAGGTACATGCCCTTGATAGGCATCAAACCCGGGATACTTCAGTCTTCAGGGCGATGTTCTATCCACTGAACCAGATGGGCTATGCCCTCTAATTTCTTTTCCTTGCCTCAAGTAGGCCAGGTGTGGTGGCCAAACAGATTGCCAACTGGAAAATGAATTGCCCATCTTTCCTTCATGTAGTCAACCCTATTCTCAACATGAATGTCCTATGAATCCTCTTTTCTGGGTTTTAGTAACAAGTTAAACTATATTCCTTAGTAGCATAGTGTCTCTTTAAAAGGCTACTCTCCTCACTACCTTCTAAGTTCCCTTCCTACATTGCCCAGGAAGTGGTGATAATGGTTGGTAGTGAAGCTTATTCTAAACCGATACTGATTAGTAAGCCCTATAGGGATATTTTATATATTAGAATATGGAAGTCTGAATGTATTTTAGTCTTCAGCTTTGACCGTGAATACACTTCTGGGGACATTGTAAAATTCCCATTTGATATCCTGCTTTAATCCAGAGGAAAAAGGAAAGGGGG
>NW_006351423.1:0-543 GCF_000327345.1 Myotis davidii
TTCGCCATCACTGATATGAAGACACATAAGCTGCTAAACAACACTTTAGGTGGAATTGTCTACTGCAATTTTAAATCTTCCAATTATAAGCATAACAAGCAGTTAAGAACTTGGCTATGCAATAAGCCAAGTTAGAACTTTTCAAGCCAAATAAACTTACTTTGTGCTCAGAATTATGCAAATATGCTTACTACATTGGTGTAATTAACTAGATGCAGATAATTCCCAAATTAGAAAGAGTCATCTTGTGTACATATACATGTAAACTTCTAGAGGAGAAAATAGGTCATTCCAAATGTCTTAGAGTGCGGGAAGCAACCTCAAGTTAGACAGACTGCCGTTCAATCAGAATGAGGTAGCCACGCTGCCCATCTTCAGCAAGTGCCGGGAATGGTACCAGGGTCCTGGTACCTGCTGAGAAGTTCAGTGCTTCTACTGAATTGTATGATCATTGAATTGCATGGGCTTCCCTGGGAAAGCCCAGCTACCGTTTATTACATTGTTCATGTAGAATAATGTATTTGAATTCCAAATGACTGACTC
>NW_006351424.1:0-543 GCF_000327345.1 Myotis davidii
AAAATATCCTCAGGTGAGGATTAATAAAAAATAGAAATAAAATAAAATGTGAAGGGTATAATATAAACATTCAACTCAGCTAATGACTGGTAATAGTTGACATTGTATTAAGTTTCTTAGAGCTAATGGAAGAAACTTCCACAAGCTAGGTAGCTTAAAACAGCATTTTTTTCTCTCTCTCGTGGTTCTGGAGGCTGGAAGTCCAAAGTCAAGTAGTCAGCAGGGTCACACTCCCTTGAAAGTTTTGAGCAAGGGGGACTTTCTTTGTTTCTCTCCTGGCTTCTGATGGTTGATGACAATTCTTCCTATTCCTCAGCTTGAAGACACAATTCTCCAACCTCTGTCTCTGTTATTATGTGGCGTGTTCTGTGTATATCTCTTCACATCATTCTTCCTGTACAAATTTCTTCTTCTTATAAGGACTCCAGGCAGTGTGTTAGGTTCCACCCTATTTCAGTATAACCTTATCTGAACTCAGGAATTGAGCAAAGGAAAAAAAAATCCTCATAAACAGAGACAACAGTATGGTGATTACCAGAGGGA
>NW_006351425.1:0-543 GCF_000327345.1 Myotis davidii
CTAACTAAATCAAAGCCCTACCTTTATTAACAAAGCAGAGTCAATGGCCTGGAGATGGATTCAGATGGGTTTTGTTCCTCAGTGTTGCTCTCCCACCCACTATCTGCATGGCAACTTGTATTGATAAAGTTGGTTAGGCTTCCCAAGCCTCGGTTTCCTTGTCCCTAAAATGGGGAAAGGTCTATTTATTGGGCTGATATTAGGATTTTATGTATCAATATTTGTAAAATTCTTAGCATCCCTTCTAGTACATCTTAAGTGATCAATTAAATAATAGGAAGAACATCATTCATGTTCTGAAGAATTGTTTCTAGTTTTATAAGTAAAGCTATTACCTAAAATGTCCCAAAGTGATATCGCTTATGTGACATATTCAGATCAGCAACCTCCACGATTATGAACATTTCCTTTCACTGTGGAGAGATGGAGATATCGAGTTCAGTGGAGAACAAATGGATATTGTTGTTCAGACCTGAGTTATTCTGGCCACTTGGAGTATTATAACTACGTGTAACTGTAATTCTAATTAAAATGCTACCAGAT
>NW_006351426.1:0-543 GCF_000327345.1 Myotis davidii
AAATGACCTGCTTAGAAACCTGTAATTTAGAATAAGTCAAAGTCCTTTACATGAATTTTTTCAAAGACTTAACTAATATATTTGTAAATGTATTAGAATAAAACAGTGTCTATAAATGACAAAACTTAAAACATGTTTATAGACTTGATCATAAAACAGTTGACAAAGAATCTTGCTTTTTTGTAAGATATAACATTTAAAGATAACATCTTGATAAATAATTATTATGAAATGATAGAAAACTTATATTCTTTGATTCAATATATATATAGACTTTAATATATAAACAATATGCAAGATTTTAAAATGCTATACATGGCTTATTGGAAATGTGCATTGAGTAGTAGAAACAATTCATAAATTCCCCAATGTGTGGATCAAAAACATCTGAAGTACTACTGTCAGATGCCTCCCATAAGGAACTACTATTCTAGACTTGTCAGAAGTCACTGGCAGAACATGTTACTCTTTACAGTTTCTGTTTGAACTTGGCTCTGAGTCTTTGCGAGTTTCTTTATAGAGCAGACTAAAATTTCCAGAACA
>NW_006351427.1:0-543 GCF_000327345.1 Myotis davidii
TTTTTGTAGACATACATTTTCAGATCAGTTGGGTAAATATGTGGGAGTGCAGTGTCTAGATCACATGGTAAGATGATGTTTAGCTTGGAAAGAAACTGCCAAACTGTCTCTACAAGTGGTTATACCGTTTTGCATTCCCATCAGCAATGAAAAAACGTTCCTGTCATTCAACATCGTCATCAGGAACTGATGTTTACAGGTAATTGATGAGTAGTGGTTCACCACGCCATTTTTTCCCCTTAAGAAGTTACCAGGATATTTACAGGTTTAGATGAAGAAAATTGCAAACATTAGAGTAAAACCATGCTTTCTATGCTTCCCAGCGATGATCTACATTCTTTTGGTTAATTATCGTGGTAATTGGATTTTGTTTAGGCTTTTCCCTATGCTTGGAAATGGTAACTTTTTTTTCTTTAATTTCACAATTAAAATCAATAACCAAACCAAATAAGCTGTGCAATGATGAACATAGGCCTCTCATATATGGCTAAAAGTAAAATTGTTTAACAACATAGTCGTAACATTTTGGTTTCTTTCCAATTA
>NW_006351428.1:0-543 GCF_000327345.1 Myotis davidii
ATGACTATAATGATATCCTCTGTTTTGTTCCCACTATTGATAATTAGTACCTTTAACTTTCCTTATTTGTCCATCTTAGTGGAGATTGGTAAACTTTATTGTTTCAAAGAGTAGCTCTTTGTTTTATTTTCTCTATTGTTTTTTAAAATTGATTTCTGCTCTTGATTACTTCATGCTGCTTGCTTTGGGATTACTTTAATACGTAGATTAGGTTCTTGAGGTCTGAGCTTATATTATTTATTTGAGAATTTTTCTCTTTTTAATACATGCATTTAGGACTATAAAAGTACCCGTCAACACCGCCATAGCTGTGATCCGTACTTTTTTATATGCTGTATTTTATTTTCATTTAGTCCAATGTATTTTCTAATTTCCTTTGGGACTTCCTTCTTTGACCCATGGGTTTTTTAGAAGTTTGCTATTTAGTTTCCAAATTTTAGCAGTTTTTCCTATTAACTTAATTGATTTCTAGTCAGATTCCATTATGGTTGGAGAACTGTATATGATTTCAATTCTTTTAAATTTGTTGAGGTTTGTTTTATG
>NW_006351429.1:0-543 GCF_000327345.1 Myotis davidii
CGTGACACCACCAAGGCTTTTATTATATAGGATTTGTGAAGTCTCATTTGTCTGAATTGAATCTCATACATTTAAATACCTACATTATGTAAATTCCCCATAAGTGTTTTTGTGGGGTTTTTTGTTTTTGTTTCTATTTTGGAACCATATGTATCTATGTATTACTTTCTGAAATACTTAGATGTGTTTCCAGATCTATGTCAATGCATATTTCTGTTACTAAAGGTATTTCATCTATACCACCTATATGATCCTACAGATGGAATCCGTCACCATCCTCTTGTGCCCAGGGAAAGGTAACTCTGTTGTCTAATTTGTTGGAGAAAATTATGAAGATCTGAGCCCTTAGTTCTTAATTCTTTTCTCTGTTAATAGTTGCCACATAGGACTGATTAGTGTTGGCCCCAGGAAACATAATATTGCAGAGGAACTGCTATTTTTAGAGACACACATTTCCTAGATGCCAGTGATGAGTTTATTGAGTGCCAAAGTCATCAATGGAAGAATTGCCACTCTCATGTCTCTTTGGTTTGTAAAATAATG
>NW_006351430.1:0-543 GCF_000327345.1 Myotis davidii
TCTCTCTCATTGATGTTTCTGTCTCTCTATTCCCCCCTTCGAATATCTCTTTTAAAAAATCAATAAAAGCATATTAAAAAATTTAAAAAAGCAAAACTCTGCATTATTTAGCTTTCTGTGTTTTCAATGAGTCACCTATGCAGTGAAAGAATTTGGCTGAATAAATGAAGGTTAAGTCATCAACAGCAAGATCATTATTTTTCTCATTTCAAAAGATCTATAAAAGGGCACAGTGAGCCCTAGATGTGATCATTTGCAAGCACAAATATCTGAAGGGAAAACCTGAAATGGGCATCTGGGTTACATTTTAAACAATAAGTAAAAACTATCTTCTCTCTAAGTCTAGCTTTTCCTAGATGCAAGGCAGAACAATTTATAATTTGTATTAAAAGGAATCTCACATTTGGTGACACCTAACCTATACATCAAAATAAGTAGCGATTATGTTATTTGTAATTACTGACATTGACATTACTCCATATTCGTTATAAACCCAGTTGGCATATGCATATGTTAATTGACATTACATAGTTATCACAAAAA
>NW_006351431.1:0-543 GCF_000327345.1 Myotis davidii
GGATCATAAGCTGTAGTGGCTGGTGGTTAGGTCTCAATGATCTTTTGATTCCCTAAGTTTAAGTGCGGAGTCATATGAGAATAATATAATAATCAGCAAAAACATATGCCAATTCTAAACCCATTATAGTACAAGCATACTATTTTAATGAAATCCGGAATCCATGAGGGAGAAGTCGAATAATTTGGGATTTTCACAAAAGAGGAGACTTCGATTTTTGTTCCTTACTCACTAGATACCAGATGTGCCAGAAACCTGCTCTCTGATTTCCCCGGCAACAATCCTGCATCACTGTCACTGTCATTCTCCTCTCATATTTGCAGATACGAAGGTTCAGAGGTTAAGTAACTTGCCAAAGACCATTTAACTAGGAAGCGAAGAACATGATTTTGTTTCTGCTTGGCTTTGAAGAGTGATGCTTTTCTACCACAAGTCACAACCATGGGTCCTGGGCTTGTTTCCTTGTGTATGAAATAGCTCTTTTTTGGTCTCCCCTGAACAGTACCTGTGATTGCATGGCCAGTGTGGCTCAGTGGTTGAGTG
>NW_006351432.1:0-543 GCF_000327345.1 Myotis davidii
GCCCATGGACAGACATGTGGAGAAGGCCTGGAGCTGGGTGGAGGTGGTCAATGGTGGGTGGGGGGAAGGGGACATCTACAATACTTTCGACAACAAAGATATATTTTTTAATAAAGTGCAGCAGGCATTTTAATATTCATAAAGCTGAGAGAAAATTCGTTGTGAGTAGACCTACACAAGAGTTGTGTTAAAGGGAATTCTTCATGCTGGTGGGAAAATATACCAGATGGAAATCTGATTTTATGGGCAGAAATGAAAAGATATGGAAGTGGTAGTAAGTATGTAAATATGGAAAAAAGTATATATCTTTACTTATGAAGATAATTTACTGCTTAAATTAAAAATAATAAAGTACCATGAGACTTATAACTAATGTAGAAGTTAAATATGTGACAACAATAGTACAAAGAATTTAAAAGAAGATAAAAATTTATATTTTTGCAAAATACTTATGTAAAATACATAATTGTTCATATTTGAGTTTATGTCCACATTAATTTTTGTTTCCTGTTTGTCCCATCTCTTCTTTGTTCCTTTGCATTT
>NW_006351433.1:0-543 GCF_000327345.1 Myotis davidii
CTGTCAACTAAATTTTCCACAGATAATCTAGCATCCAAGGTAGTTGCACAATCAATTTGAAGAGGTTTTCAAAATAAAAAGCCTAGCAACAGAAAGCATGACCTCCTGAAGTCTTAAGTTTAAAACTGAAGGCTGCCAAGAGATGAGCAAAGCTGTGAGGCTGGGGATAGGCACATGGCTAATCCTGGAGAGAGAGAGAGGAGCCAGACCAAAGATAGCACCATTAGGCTAAGAGAGGAGTTTAAACTTGATCATGAGAGCTGCTGACAAGCTATGGAGCTTGATTAGCTTTGGAATTTCACTTTGGAATGGCTAGAGTTCAAATCTCTAACTACTCCAGATTCATACTAATTACATGAATCCCCACTGTGGCCTGATTGCTGTAGTGAAAGCCACACACCTGGTGGTAAAATAAGGTATAAAATATGTTCCCTACCGTAGGGGAAAGAATCTCATCAGCTACAAGATAATTCACTGCGGCCTCATCCTATCTAATACATGATGACATCCAGGCTCAGCTGCCAACTACTTATATTAGTTATT
>NW_006351434.1:0-543 GCF_000327345.1 Myotis davidii
CTCCCTTCCTTTCTAAAATCAATAAAGATATATGAAAAAAGAAAAGAAAAAGGAATTATTTAAATTATAATGCCAATAAATATTATATCCCCTGTTGTATAGCCGGCTACTGTTTAAGGAAAAATATTAATTCTATGTGCTTGAAAATTATACATATTTTTAATCACTCAGAACCGTAGTGAAACTCTACTCACTTTCAGATTCAGCCTATGGAAATATTCCAACATGTGAAACTGAGTTAATATGTATTCTCTTCCTTTTGAGGAAATTAAATGACCTTAAATTCATACTATATAGACAGATTTCAGGCTTAGCGTTAACCTGTCAAGATTTCTCTCTCTTTTTGGAGCATCCAAGAAAATTAAAGCAGTAAAGCTTGCTGAGCTGGTGCTCTGTGCACGTGGGAAAAAAAGGGCCATGTTCTCTTAGAAGCAGGTTTTACCACTGGAATTTGAATATTTCCAAATATACACTGCACATCCTTGCATATCATCTATCGTTCTCCAAGAAATCACAGGGAATCTATGACTATGCTTTCTTTGA
>NW_006351435.1:0-543 GCF_000327345.1 Myotis davidii
AAAATCAATAAAATGTATTTTTTAAAAAAGAAGAGTTGGCTTAGAAGATTAGAGGGAGGGAAGAAATCCACTCAAGAAAAAAATATATTAAAGGCCCAATTAAAGATGCAGAGATGTCTTTTGCTTATTTGCAGATTGCTGAACCACTCAGGATGCTAGGAATTGATTAGTATTTCAATCAAAAGAAAATAAAGATAGAAATAGTAGATCAACTGTCACAAGAGTGGGTCACAGATCCACCCTGAAACAGAGTACCTACTTTCTATCCTTTGCCTTTGAGTTCTCCTCAATTTTCCATTCAAGAAAGTATATACATCCAGAATGTCAGTGCATTCATGCTGGTCATGGAGAAAAGCGACTTGTCAAACCCATTCCCATTAAGGTGAATTTACTTTGGAGGCTAATTTTCGTAGAGAATACTTAATTTTAAAACACAAATTTGATGAAGAAAACGCAAGGCCTAAAGGATCCATGACTGTTAGCAATGGCTGCAGTAATAGAGGAAACATATAGCCCACAAATACACTGAAATACAATGAGTTA
>NW_006351436.1:0-543 GCF_000327345.1 Myotis davidii
GGTCAGTGAGGAGAACTGAGTCCATGATGGCAGAGCTGTAGCGGGGGCAGAGCTATGCACATGGGTGGCGTTGGTGGCCTGAGAATGACAAGGTCACAGAGGAGATTCCAGGGCATTGGTCAGCCCTCCACTTGAACGTTGAAGTCACCTAGAACTTTCTGAGAACTGAAATAGCCAGAAGGTGCTAAGCCAAAGTCTTGAATGAATCCATGGAAGTGACCAAGGGGTCCGCAGGTGAGAGCAAGGAGAGAAGAGGGTGGCATAGCCAAGTAGCAACAAGAGATGTCAAAGGAACATGGAGTCACCATCCAGGATCAGCCGTGATGAAGGGGAAGACCAGCCTCCCTGGAGGCCCTGAGCTGCGTGAGGTGTGGGAGAGTGAGCGGCCCTTTGGAAAGAGCATTGGGAGACAGTGTTCTGGAGGGAGAGCTGGGTAGGGCAGGATGTGTGGGCATGCTGGAGAGGAGGGGGTGATGCAGAGGAGCTTGTCAGTCAGAAGTACCGTGTTTATGCTAGTTAAATTATTTTAATGTGGTTCCACAT
>NW_006351437.1:0-543 GCF_000327345.1 Myotis davidii
GTCGCAGCATTAGGAGGGTTGAGAACCACTGATCTAGACCATTACCTCTCTGGAAATCACACGGAAAGAGATCTCTAAGGCTCTCCATTGTCATTAAGTGGTTTTTCTAGAAGTGAAACATCATTTTCATTCCCAATTCACTGACCAGAACTAACTCATGGACCCACCCAGCCTAAGGGATCATACAATGTCACTATGTTCCTAAGGGAGAGAGAACCAGAATCCTTGGAAAATAGTATTAAAGACACCTCACATGGGCAGGTCACTTATTTAACAGGAAGAATGTCAAAGAACAAGGAAACATGCTGGTGCATGTGCAGATGTGGTGGTGAGTGCTAGTGGAAATTTTCTCTGGATTGCTTCATGAGAAACAGATTACCCTCTGAGGTTAAAGAAGAGGTACAACACATTGGAAAAGAGAAGAAAAGACATGGGATAGAACTAAAAAATGGGGTAAATGATCTAAAGAAATAATTCTGATTTCTGGTCAGTATAAAGTGCCTACCTGATATGAATAGCTATTAATGGGACAAAATTAACTAA
>NW_006351438.1:0-543 GCF_000327345.1 Myotis davidii
TATTCCATTGATCTATATGTCTGTTCTTGTGACTTTTCTGGTCTTCTAATTCCAGACTATTCTGATCTAAGGTCTGTGTGAATATACTAAACTCTGTCACAACACCTGTGATATTCATTTTGACTCTCATGATGAGAAGCTCAGAGATAAATGTTTACCATTTAACTCCTGGAAATGGAATTCTAATGTCAAATACAGAGAATCACTTGATCTTTAATGTTGATGCCCTCCTAGGAAAATTTATGAGAATAAAGTCACAATGAACCTCATTTTTTTCTTCAAATTCATTTACCAAATTTCCCTCAAAACCTTTATGAATTCAATAACTCTTGAGAGAACATTTATTTACTTTCTGATTTGTTGCTGTAAAAATAAGGTAAGAGATACAACTTCATACAGGTAATAAATGCTCTATTAAATGATATTTTTATGATTATATTTTAACTGTTTTAGAAATTTTTGCACTATTAAAGGATAAAGGTTTTATTTGTCCTTGATTAAATCAACCCAAGTTGTGTTGAGGATTTTTGAGGGCCACAATGG
>NW_006351439.1:0-543 GCF_000327345.1 Myotis davidii
CATATGTGTATAAATTTTAAGTAAACTTTGTACATTATTTAATTTCTGAGAAGCATGAGTACTGAGGAAATCAACATCAAAATGATAGAAAGGTTCAGTGAAGTCAGGAAAGGCTGACATTAAATGTGAATGTAGTTCTCCCTCGGTATCTGATGGAGTTAAATGTGTAAGTTATAAGACTGGTTTACGGGTTTGCTTCAATTGAATTACTGGGGAACATAATCAAGTTATCATTTTCCAAAGTGATTTAAATGAGAAGAATTTCTGTCTTTGTTCTAATTATATGCAGTGATATTAGTGTCTGAAACACATGAAGTTCCCGTTTCCAGCGTTATTGATGATGCTGAGAAGCCTGTTATTTATTAGTACTTTCAAGAAAGAACAAGAAAAATGTCAGGAAACAACAGTGACTTTCAAATAAATGAGCTCTATTGGTAATCCATTTTCCACTGAATGAATTAAGTAGGATATGCACCTAAAACCTTTCATTTTATTCTAGCCACATATCCATATACAAACTAACTAGAAGCCACACAAATATAG
>NW_006351440.1:0-543 GCF_000327345.1 Myotis davidii
GGTTATGTAGTCTGTGCTATTGACTAAATAGCCAATTGTTGCTTTTTCAAAAAAATCTTGCAGCACACAAGTTTGCCTGTGTGACACTCCGGTTGATAGTCACAGCTTTACATATGAAATTCATCTTTTCTACTGTGTCATTTAAGACCGCATTTGCCTTATTGATTTGTCTGGGAGATCTATCCATTGATGTGGATGGGAAGTTAAAGTTCCCTACAATGATTGTACTAATTAACTTGAAAATGCCAATAACTAGACCCGGCCGAGGGGGGTGGGGGGCGGGCGGAAGGAGAGAAGGGGAGCGGAGCTCAGCGCCAAGCCTGAGTCCCTCCCCACAAAAAAGAAAAGAAATTTTTTAAAAAAAGAAAGAAAATGCCAATAACTATTTATCTATCAATATTCACTCACAATATTAATGGGTTAACGGAATGGATGAGAGAACAAGACACAACATATGCAGTCTACATGAGCCCAACTTCATATCAAAAGACACATCATTAAAGTAAAGGGTTGAGCCGTAACCGGTGTGGCTCAGTGGATAGA
>NW_006351441.1:0-543 GCF_000327345.1 Myotis davidii
GAAGGACATTTTATTTGAAACTTAAGGACCTAGCATTTGGTCACAGAGTTTGCATTTGTTTGTTAGATTCTACTAATAAGGATAGTTGAACAGAGTTCCTCTTACTCAAAAGCCCATGCATTTAGTTACCACATCACTCTATAGAAGATGTTGCATATGGATCACTGCAGTCCTTGCTGGTAATACTAACATGCCTGCAGTAGCATCAGGCACTAATACACTGATTCTATTCATTGATTCTATACAACTCAACTCTTCATTTTACAGAATAGGGACCAAGGTCCAGAGAAGTAAACCGATTTGCCTAAGTCACATCGCTCATTACACATAGTGAAGTAGAACAAGTGCTAAATATTAAATCAAGTTGACTTGTATGCTTTTCCAAAAAGCCCTTTAAGGGCAAAACTTCTTTACACATAGCTTGCCTGGATGCAGAGGGATTGGGAGAAGCATCACTCTCAGGCCTGGAGTCCTGGTAGAGAAGAAAGTAGAGGCTAAAGTTATGAGACCCAGGTCAGAGGGAGCAGGCAGCATTCCATCCAT
>NW_006351442.1:0-543 GCF_000327345.1 Myotis davidii
CTCCCTCACCCTGCCTCTCTCTATAAAAATAAATCAATACAGTAATAGTAATTAAAAACAAGCATAGCACCTGATCAAGACAACACAAATCATATTCTAATAATAAGCTTTCTTCCCCTAAACTGAAAATTTTAACCATGTGTGTATTCCATGCAGAAGGTTTCCCATGTTGCCAAGCCTTAAAGAATGGTCAGACTTAGTAGAATCATAAATTCTGGCTTCTATAAATTCTGGTTGTACACTAATTTTAGTTTAATAATACAAAGATTACTAATAACCCCCAGTATCCCAGAATCACTGGGCATAATAGTTATATGTGCTAGTATTCATAAAGTTGGTTAAGTGACATGCTAAATGTAACGCTGAGAACACTGGCTGGCACATAGCACAAGCACGAAACATGTTAGTATTTAATTAGTTCATGCAGTTTTAGGAATTCTTTTGAGATGCTGCTAACTCCTTAAATTATTTTAATCTTTTTATGCGAGACACACTACACCACTTGAATGTACTTTCTTTCATTTAAGGTTGTAATCCATTTTT
>NW_006351443.1:0-543 GCF_000327345.1 Myotis davidii
CAAAATACATAAAGAACTCATACAACTTAACAATAACAGAAAATCAAACAATCCCTCTTCTAGGCATCTACCTGAACATTTTTAAAACATTTATTCATAAAAACATATGTAGTCCTATGTTCATTGTGGCTAAGACATGCTTACAACCAAGTTATCCTTTGATACATGATTGTATAAAGAAGATGTGGTACAATTTGGCCATTTTTACATCCTCTTTGTACATCTCAGGTAAGGAAGTCACTGTTATAACTCTCCTAACAGCCAAATATATCCATTCTAATTATGCATTAAAGTACCAGGTAAATAAACACAAAGTGGTCTTTATAACGACTGAATCTAATGTGAGATGCTTGTGCCAGAAAGCCATATATTACCTGTCCCATGAGGCCCCCTCTCACCAGAAGACCATACGGGCAATTCAGGGCCCCTGGTATCAGTGCTAGATGAGATTCTGCATAAAATATACTTAAAATATCTAGTATTCCTTTTTTCCCAATGGTCTTCTTTTGCGTAAGGCTTGAAAGGCATTGAATTGTGCTTTCT
>NW_006351444.1:0-543 GCF_000327345.1 Myotis davidii
GCACTATCCACTGAGCCAAACCAGCTAGAGCAGTTGGTAAGCTTTTTAAAAGCATGATATCGGGGGTTACTCCATTCTAATAATAAATTAGGGACTACTTCACCCTCCATGCAGCAGAGAAGTCAGAAATATGAATGGTAGTGACATATGAAGCACCAAGCACTGAGCTCTGCCTTTTAGTGCTCATGACACACTTAACCAGTGCCAGTGGTGTGTCATTATTGATGAAGGACAAGGACACAGAGGCTTGGAGAGGTAGAGATCTATCCAAGGCCTTGCATCTAGGAAGTGGGAAAGCTTCAATCTGGACCATTTCATATACAGTATCCTGTGGGGGCTCACAGCAAAGGGACTTGGTGTAAGGAAGAAGACGGGCTCAGGAAGATTTCACTAGAGGGGTGGCATTTGAGCAGAGGAGCCAAGGAGAGCATGGTTTGGTATAGCAGGCAGCCTGGCAGGAGAGGTAAGGGGCAGTCCATGTAAGATGTGGAGATGTGAAAATCAGGTTCCTCAAGGGTAGTGGGTGTGTTTCTAGCTCAGGCT
>NW_006351445.1:0-543 GCF_000327345.1 Myotis davidii
ACACACACAGACACACACACACACAACCAGTGCACAGCTTGGTGGATTCCCTCATTTAATGCAAGTGGAAAAAAAATGAAAAAAAGAGGCAAAGGGAAAAAGGAAAGGCATTTAAAATGGCTACAGGTGGGCTTGCTGTTAGAAAAATATCCACTGGGCACTGTGAGGAGTTTCAACTTTGAAAAAAATGACAGTTATTCCTTTGAAACAAGAGAGAATGCAGACTACAAAGTAAAACAATTGTTTTGAGGTGGAGAGTATGGACATTGGGAAGCTAGGTTTAAAGGTAGCCTCTCAAAGAAGGTGGGGTTATCAGCTGACTGAGATAAGAGCAAACTGAGCAGACTTGAAAAGTTTGCAGTACCTCTGGGAGAATCCAAAGGCAATGTAGAATAAATGGATTATCCAAGAGTGGGAGGATCTAACATCATTGTAATGGAATCAGATTGCATTGTTTTATGGAGTACCTTTCATTAGCATCAGTATATTCCTTTCTATGCACCAGATTTCCTTTTTATCTAATATTACACAGTGAGGAAGGAG
>NW_006351446.1:0-543 GCF_000327345.1 Myotis davidii
CTATCCACTGAGCCAAACTGGCTAGGGCATGAAATTATTTTGCATGTTTAAAAATAAAAAAACCACCACCACCGAAACCCCCAAGAAGTTTGGATGAACTACAAATTCCAATTGCAGCAAAAAGAGCCAGGGACTAACTACAGATCTTAGTGGCCTATAGCCACATGGCCAAACAAGTGAAGAATGAGGGACACAGTGCAGTGATCACCCTACAGGTGTCAGCAGTGCTTACACAAGTGGCCGCCCCTCCTGGGCCCTGGACATGGAAGGCCATGTTCCCATAGGGAGCTGGGCCAGTGGCAGTAAGAAAGCATTTGCAGGATACCATAGAGATATGCGAGCTGCACACTGGTGTTTAAGAGCCCTGAATAAGGAGGAATATCAGCCTTGCATTTGGCATTAGGGGAAAAGCCAGAAAGACCAGAAATTTAGCCAAATCTTCCAATAGTCAAGATTACAGGGAAGAGGGCTCTTAACGCCTCTTTAGAACATTTTCCACAGATCAAATATATTCCTCTTGTCTCATCCCTAGCACTCGCATTT
>NW_006351447.1:0-543 GCF_000327345.1 Myotis davidii
TGGTTGTCAACTAACAAGAAGCTACATAAGATTATCATTAGCAGTCATTACAAAGCCTGTAAAAGTCATAAAGCAGTAAAATACATTTTTAAAAACTGGGGCAGGGAACAACATAGGATTACTGTTGTTTTATTACTGTATTTTGCAAAGTAACAACATCGTGACCTCCAATAATACACCATAGTTTTACCAACATTTCATTGAAGAATGAACATTTTAATTCTGCCAAGTTCATTTCAAAAACTCAGAATATATTACAGTTCTTTATGTTGAATAAATTCATTTTCATCATCACTACATTTCCTCATTTCATCTCGGAGCAGTAACAACTTCATTATAATGAGCAGCTGGATAAGTATTTGAAAACCACTGCAACAAAGAATACAGTAATTCTCACGATACCTATGCTTCTCTTCCCATTTCTAATCATGCACAAATATCAGAATGGACCTTTCTAGGGTACATATAAACAGAAGGCAACTAATTTTAGATATGGACTATTATGAGTTTGTGTCTGATACTGAGATTTATAATAAGAAATAT
>NW_006351448.1:0-543 GCF_000327345.1 Myotis davidii
ACCTTTGATCCTGTGACTGGAGAAAGTATCTCTTTTATTTCCCAAAATTGAGGATTTAGCAGTGATCAGGATGCTGGGCAATACAATTGCTTTCTTCTTCCTTTACTTGATCTGTTGACACCCTGTTTCTGAAACGAGACCTCTTGTTTTTGTTTTTGTTTTTGTAGCAGTTTCATTGACTGGAGTGCAACTTGCGAAGGCCAGTTCCCCAGTGTGTACTGTCCATTGGAATTGAACGATTACAATGCCTTTCCGGAAGGTAAAAGCTGTTTGAACAAGCCCAGTGCCATTCTTTTATTCTCAGAAAGTCCAAGCAGGAAGTGTTTGGCCTTAAGGCACTCACTACAGAAGCATATGTCTTAAAAAAATTAGATGTAGTTGACATACATTATATTCGTGTCAGGTGTACAGCATCATAATTCGACCTTTGTGTATATCGAGAAATGATCACCACCCAACATCTAGTTAACATCCCTCACCATGCATAGTGATAGTTTTCTTTTCTTGTGGTGAGAACTTCTAAGATTTACTCTCTTAGCAACT
>NW_006351449.1:0-543 GCF_000327345.1 Myotis davidii
AACCTGGGACCCTTGAGTCTGTAGGCCAATGCTGAGCTAAACTGGTTAGGGCATAAAGTAAAATCTTTTAATAATTGCCATAAGAACACAGAGAAAGAGGAAATGACTCAAATTGGGGAGCTGAAGGGACACTCACAAGAAAAAGTGACATTTTAATCAGGTCTTGGATGAAGGAATTTAGACATCCACAGATGTAGTAAGAATAACAAGCTAGGAGAAGACCCCAAGAGGTACAAAGCGAATCCAGTTGATCAGTTCTCATCTTTCATTTTAGGTTAGAATACGTGTAACTGACCTCCAGCTCTTATGTGTCCCTCTGTGTTTCTTTGTTTGGATCACTGTCTACATTGCGTATGAAAATGCTACTGATATTTTAGTGAAAGCAAGGGAACTGTGCTGGTACAGTCAACCTATATGTGAGGCTCCAGGAGAAGATGCCTACATAGCAGCCCAGGACCCTGGCACAGCAGGTCAGCGAGTCCAGAGTAAGTTAAACACTACTCACTGAAATGTATGATTTTTGCTGATCTTAAAAAAAAAAAA
>NW_006351450.1:0-543 GCF_000327345.1 Myotis davidii
TCGCGACCCACAGGTTGAGAACCGCTGACGTAAAGGCAGGTTCTGCTCGTGGTTTTATTTTCTTAGGGTGGTTGTTAAACATCTGTCTCCTTCTGAATAGTGTTTTCTGTTAAATTTGTGAGAGTGTAAGTGTATCCTTAAGAAAATCACTTTCAAAAGGTGTAAGCCAAAGAATGTACCACAAAATGCTTCGTGTTGTCCTAATTGAAAATGGTATTTCACAGATTACAAAGTCACTGTGCTGATTGTATCCCTTAAAGCTCCTGTAAGCAGTGTACATAGAGAAGGTAAAGTTGAGACTGACACAGTGCATGTCTGATTTTTCCTAAAAATTTTTTTTAGGAAGCAAATTGATGTTAAAACAACATGGATCTCTATTTTATATGATGTGTTCATGTGCCAGTTGTTTTATTACGGACACAGGGAAGCTGTCACTTTAATATCATGTGTTTTCAGTAGAATTGCTTTTGTAATTCTCACCCAATATCCTCACCCAAGGATATTTTTCCATTTTTTTAATGTATTTTTATTGATTGCAGAGAG
>NW_006351451.1:0-543 GCF_000327345.1 Myotis davidii
AAAATAACAACAGCATATTTTTGGTAACAAAGTCACCATCTTTGCAGCTTTGCCTTGTTTACTTCCCTAGAGTAAAGTCATAAGATTATCATCAGCTCATCCTCTGTAAATAGGTTATATATGTATAATCATATGAATGCACATGTTTATGCATTTAAGACTCTTGTAGTAAACTATCTTCACTGAAGACTGGTAGCAGTTTGAACATTGATATATTTCAGGCTTTTAGTTCTTAATAATGCAATCTGCTTCATTATAAAATGTGACTGATTTGCATAAGCTCATCTGTTGAAGACTCAAACTCATTTCCAAATGTTTGAAAAAGCTCATACAATAATAAGTAAACATTATAAATATGTATCTGCTGGTAATAGATTTTCCCAAATAAACACATTTCAGCTATAAGCACAGAATATTATGGATATCCTGCCATTTCTATCATCTGAATTTTAGTTTAATTTTCTGAAGCTCATTACTGAGAAGTGGATGGTTTGCTGATTTGCACTATCAAGAGTTTTCTTAGTTTAATAAATATCTTACATC
>NW_006351452.1:0-543 GCF_000327345.1 Myotis davidii
CACAGTCCTCAGTAGAGAGTCTAAACTTCTATATTGTGGTAGATGAGGACCTGTGTACTTTTCCAGCCTCATCTCCAGAAATGTCCTAGCTCAGAGGTTATTATGCAGAACATATAACTTATTTTATTTCCTCGATCGGCTAGGTTACCCGGCAGCTAAACCTTGGCACAATCTGTTTCTTCCGCTGTATTTCTCTGCTCTTCACTTCCTACCAAGTCCACTGCTATTAATTCTTTAGGTCCTAGAGTATATAACATGCCCTATATGAAGCCTTTTCTAATTATTAGAGTCTCCCTCTCTATTACAATCCTCTACTGCTGCCTACACGGTGCCCTGAATGTGTCACTGTCCTGGTCAGGGACTCACTATTGTATCCTTGGCAGCACCAATGACGAGCACAGAGTAGTAACTCAAAAATGTTTGTTGAACACATGGATGGATGAATAAAGCAATTCTGAGTACAATGACAAGAGGACAATATAACCCAAAACCCTGCAACATGAGGAGTAGTTAAAGGAGACGGTCTGAAGATATCTGAGGGAA
>NW_006351453.1:0-543 GCF_000327345.1 Myotis davidii
TATACACGTGTCTTGTTTTCCTCTTGTTAATCTGCTTTTTGTCAGTCTATAAAGTATAGGGTTCCAGCCAGGGAACCTGGGAGTATGGAGGGAAAATATGTTTTACCTCCCCTGTATCAGGGCAGGATGTGGAGAGAGAACATAGTAAATCTTGAATAGGTGGCAGGAAATCTGGGTTCTCCTCTCAGTTCTGTTTCACAATCACACAGGAAGGACAGGACTGCCAATGAGGGCTTCCCTGCGGGGGCAGCACCAGGGTTCTGTACACAATAGGCATGCTTCCCTCCTTAGCCAACAGAAACCAGACTTTGTTCAGGGTCAGGCAACCAGCCAAGTGCTTTCTGGGGAGACAGGTCCCTCCCCCAGCACTAGGAGGGAAGCTTGATGGGTATGAGGGAATTATGATGATTCCACTCCACTCATCAGGGATTGGTTTAGGAGTGGTCACGTGACATAATTCTGACCAGTGGGATGTTTGCTGGGAGACTTCTGGGAAATTAGATTCATTATAAAACAGGTTCACAAAAAAGGGAGCATGGCCTC
>NW_006351454.1:0-543 GCF_000327345.1 Myotis davidii
ATACTTTAATCAGTTCCCACACAGGACCTTCTATGGACAACCATGGTGAATGCTCAAAGAAAATGCCTGTAGGGCAGAAAACAGGTGACTCATTGCAAGGAGTATAAAGTGTAGATGTGCAGGGAGCCTGTGTGCTTACATCTTTTCCCGTGGCAGATGTCTGAGACATAGAAGTTCTTGTGAGAAACGCAGCCACGTATCATTATGGTTTTTCCTGACTAGTACAGCCTTAGTCTTGGTGTGCAAGTAGACCATGTCAATTCTACTGACTTCAGAGTAGGAAAGTTTTTAAAAGATTAGCTTGCAAGGTAAACAGATTTTGCTTTCAGACAAATATTTATAGGTTCCTACAGCTTTGCTCTACTTGATATCACCTATCTAGTAGGGATTGCTTCCTTTGAGGAAGGTCTAGCTAGACCCTGTTTGAGAGTATGAGAGCTACAAAGTACAATGAGTACTGCAAAGAAGCAGAAGCATATTCATATCACATGGGAAGATGAATACTGGCACTTTCACCAATACATCTCCTAGGGCAAGGGAAAC
>NW_006351455.1:0-544 GCF_000327345.1 Myotis davidii
TTTTTTTTCTCTTTTGCCCATTGCTCAAAGAGATATATCTAAATAATATTACTTAGAGCTGTATCAATTTTACCACCAATTTCTTCTAGAGTTTCATTTCAGTCATTGTATTCTTTATTTCTGAATAGTTCTTTTTTTTAATGGTTTCTAACGCTTTGTTGAAGTTCTTACTCAGTTTATCTTTTCTTCCCCTGAGTTTATTGAGCATCATTATAATCTGTGTTTTGAACTCTGTATCTGGTTAACTGCTTGCCTCTGTTTTGTTGAGATCTTTCTCTGAAATGACCTGTTCTTTCATGTGGGCCACGTTTCTTTGTTTCCTTATTTTGGCTGGATCCCTCTTTTTTTACTGTATTTTCAGTGGATCTCCTCCTTCCATCAGACTTTGTAGAGTGGCTTATATAGTAGGAGTCCTATGAGGCTCAGTGGCACAGTCTCCCTGTTCACCTGAGCCTGGTGCTTCAGGAGTGCCCCTATATGGGTGTGTGTGCCCTCCTGTTAAAGTTGATTCTTCGCCCTAACTGGTTTGGCTCAGGGGATAGAG
>NW_006351456.1:0-544 GCF_000327345.1 Myotis davidii
AAAAAAGAAAAAAAGAAAAGAAAAGAACAATACAGACTATCCAAGGGCTATGGAACAACTATAAAAGGTGCAACGTATGTGCAATGGAACTCTGGAAGGAAAAAACAGAGAGAAAGGAACAGAAGAAATATTTGAAACATAATGATTGAGAATTCCCCAAATTAACATCAGACAGCAACCACAATTCAGGAAAGGTTTCCCTCACTCAGAATGTTGGCTCCTGAAGTCTCCCATTGACACCAATTGCAATCTCTACCTGCGGACAATAAGGGAACCTAGAAAGAACGAGAGAATTAAAGGGATAGATTCCAAACTTCCTGTGAGCATTAGGTGTTCCCTTGCTCACTCATCGAGCCAGAAATCCAGTATGTTTCTTGGAACCCTCTCTGTGCTGTGGTACTTACTTCAGGTTTCAAATGAATTGAACTGTACTGGGGGATACTGAAGGGAGAAAATGGGGTAAACTCACTGATGATATGGTGGTATATTTAATTCACGTCTTCCCAATTTAACTGCTACTATTTACTTTCCAGAGGTGTTTTTT
>NW_006351457.1:0-544 GCF_000327345.1 Myotis davidii
GATTGAATCCTTGACCCTTCAGTGCATGGACCTATGCTCTAACCACTGAGCAATGCTGGCCAGAGCTCATTGGTGTGGTTTTAATTCTCTGAGTTTTTAGGAAGAGAGACCATGGTCTCATGTTCATATATCTTCAGGGGCCACGGGAGTCTTCCTGGGTGCACTGACGAAAGGTCACTCTCTAATAACTGCTTGTGCATTTTCACATTCTTAAGTCAATTCCAAGATGGGAGCATGCCGTCGCGCCTTCTGGGAGCTGGATGGTGCTCTGAAGAACAGAGGATCCAAACACAGTGACTCAGTCTCGGAAGAGACCTCGCCCACTCTGGTGGGCGCTGATCATCTTTATTTAATTAGGCTGAGCAGAAGCCATCCAAGTTTGCCCACATCTGAAATTCTTTCTTTCATTTTAAAGGCCATTTTTGACTAATACTGAATTACTGTTTGAATTTGAACCAGCCTCAAGTTTGGTTCTTCCTATAATTTAGATTTACAGTGGGGCCTTGACTTAATGAGTTTAATTCGTTCCGTGACGGAGCTCATA
>NW_006351458.1:0-544 GCF_000327345.1 Myotis davidii
ATCTGATATGCAGGATGTATTTTCATTGTTCTCCACCCACAGGTTGAGAACTGCTGAGTGGGTAAGGAAAGCCAGGGTGGTTGGAATGTCTGGTGTGGACTGAGCAAGAAAGACAGTCTATAAGGACTTAGCAAAGAACCAGAAAGCCAGGTCCTGTAAGGTCTTTTGATCCATTGTAAGAACTTGGCATTTACCTCAATGATATCAGGTTCCATTGAAACATTTTAAGCAGAGGAGTGAGACAGTCTGTCAAATTTTAAAAAAGATCACTCTGGCTGCTGTGTAAGAAGAACTGTAGAAGGGCAAACAGGGAAATGAGGAGATCACACCTGCACTTATTTTTGCAGGCAGGAGGTGATAGTGGCTTAACCCAGGGTGGTAGCAGTGGAGGTGTTGAGAAATTGTTGCATTAAATTTTATACATGTTGAGAACCTGCAGTCAGTTAATAAAAAATGAATGTGGAATGTGAAAGAAGATAAAGATGACTCCACATTTTTATACTTCATAACAGGAAAGAGAAAACATCAAATTAAACAAGCTTGC
>NW_006351459.1:0-544 GCF_000327345.1 Myotis davidii
GAGTCCTGGTGGCACTTTCTCCCTCCAGGCCAGCGTTACACTTGCAGGTAGCGTCACATGCTCGTCTCCTTCAGTCCCAGCAGTGCCTCCTGTCTGACGAGGCGTTCTTGGAGAATGCAGGCCTTCTTTTCCTTCATCTTATCAGGCTCAGGGTGTCGATCCCTGACGCCACATCCTCCTCGCGTGAGCCTCTGTCCCGCATCAGTGATGCTAATTGTGATCGCCTGGGCAAGGAGCTGTTCCGTTTCTTCACTTAGTGTGTTTTCCTTTTCAATGATAAGCAGCCTGTGGGTGATGCTCTGAGACCAGGCAGGTATCCTGCTCCTCGTCACTCTCCCCTGACGGTTAGGGTCAACCCCGGAAGTTTGCTGAGCAATTATTTACTATAGTGCTTGTAAAATGACAATTTCCCACCACTTCCTCCATTAGTTAGTACTCCGCTGTAAGGAAGAGTCCTCCCATCTGCCCTATCCACCCACCCTCCGTCCATCTGTCCACCCCCCACCTACCCAGCCATCTACCTATATGCCTGCCTATCCATCCA
>NW_006351460.1:0-544 GCF_000327345.1 Myotis davidii
AAAGCCTCATATGTATTTTTACTTTGCCTCACAACAACCTTCTAATGAAACCAATTACTTTGGTTTAAATAAATAAATTTCTTTTTAATCCAGCCTCCGCTTCATGGCCAGAGGCCTAGTCAGTGAAGTGAGGACAGAATCCAGATTGCTAGTTTGTGAAGGAAAGTAGGCTGGAATGGGATCCTGGAACTAGTTTTGTTTCTAGTTTTGCTATTAACTTGTGTAGCCTTTGTCACCTAGGAGACCACCCCCCCCCTCCCCGTTTGCTTGTCTCTAAAATGAGGGTTTGGCCAGATTGCAAAGTTCTCTTCTAGCAGCACCATGGGTGGGTGTGCGGTGAATGGGAGTGTCCTATAGGCCAGGAGGTGGGAAGGAACGGCTGTCAAGATGGTGATGAAGAGGAGGTAAGGCTTCCTTTTAACTGTAAACTTTGTAGTTAGCTCTGCACTTGCGAAAAGCTCCTTTTTTTAAAAAAAATTCTAGGTTGTGAATGTCTGTTTTTAAAAAAAATGGTTTTTTTTTTTTTTATTGATTTCAGAGAAGA
>NW_006351461.1:0-544 GCF_000327345.1 Myotis davidii
ATTACAGAAAGCACACTTCTTATTTTCTGTAAATGCTATTGGCAAGCTTCTACAGGGGTATCCTGGACAGAATTCCCTTTAGAAGTGGCTACTTACTAAACACATTTATGAGGCATCCCTGGGTTATGTATTTAGATAAATCCTTATACCATTAAAATTGGTCCAGTAATAAAGCCGTGGTACAATCCTCTATGGTAAACTCTTTGTGCCTGGTCCTTCTGTCCATCTTTCTTCATAGTTTAAAATAATTTCTTTATAAATATATTGTGCATTCAATAGTCAAAGAAAGGCCAGGGGTTTATGAAATGAAGCCTTCCAAATCGTAATGATTGTGCAGATGAGACAGCTCCGAAATATGGTAATTTTTTTTCTAGTAGTTTGGCCTATGGTAAATTTTTTATTGTAGTAAAAACACATATTAAATTTACCATCTTACTTACTATGCGTGTAAAGTTCTAGGGTTAAATACCCTCACATTGTTGCACAACAGATCTTGAAAATGTTTTTCAAATAAACGCTAGCTAGCAAGAGCCTCCTGATTTTT
>NW_006351462.1:0-544 GCF_000327345.1 Myotis davidii
CAACAATAAAGATAAATTTAAAAAAAATATACAGCTAGAAGCCCAGCCTATAAATGGTCTATATTACTTCTGCCCACATTTTATTGGCCAGAACTCAGTGATCTGGCCATGTTGCAAGGGAGGGTTGGCAATGTTGTTTAGCTGTATGCCCAGGAAAAATGGATAATGATAAATAGATGGTTAGTCTTTGCCACAGGCCTGACATGCTATTCTAATGGAGACCAGTGATTTTCTCACATCTGGGAGTTTCACCATCAGATTGCTATTTATGAAGATCACTTGGGTACACTATAAAGGATACACTAGAGTAGGACAAGACTAGTAAGGTCATGGAAGATAGGTCATGGAAGTAGGTGATTAGAATACAAGACAGTGGCAATATCACAGGAAAATAGAGGTAAAATACGGGAAATATTTCTGAGATAGAATAAACTGGATTTGATGACTGACTGGATAATGAACTGAGCTACAGAGAAGGGTAGAAAATGACGAGCATTTTATTGAGAGAATGTATTGATGGTGTACTATTAACTAAAGTCAAGAA
>NW_006351463.1:0-544 GCF_000327345.1 Myotis davidii
AACTCAGAGGTCACAATGACCACTTGTCATCTCTGTGGATAAACCTGCAGTTACCGAAAGAACTGCATGAATTCTGAGAAACAGCCCATAATTTAGAGATAAATACCTATTTGAAAAGTTGTTCTAGGTGAAAACTAAATTTTTTATTATTCTTCTATAATTGTCATGATCAGACTGTTGGTAGGATTGCTGTTGTCCAGAAAGCACATGTCTGCTTCTCTAGTTGAGTCATTCTCAAGAGAGGCAGAACGGTCTAATTGGGAATTTTGTTCTTGAGCCTGTTTGGAATTATGAAAACAATGAACTCCAATGTAATTGATATTTTATCTTTTGAAATTGACAGCCACCTCTGCTTATTGATGGAAAAATACTAGAAAAGAAGCCAAAGGAACAACACGAGGTAAATGATCATCATTAGTACTTGATAGCATAAGGTGAAGCCTTTTGTGTGTGTGTGTGAGGGATGAAATACGAAATTCTCATCAGTCAAGACTTAAGTCCCCAGGAGGATCACTTTGTGAATTATATGATTGTCTAACCACTA
>NW_006351464.1:0-544 GCF_000327345.1 Myotis davidii
TTTTCAAAATTGAGCTATCAGCTATTAAAGTGTTTATGCTTTTTGGGGATACCCTGTATATCACACTCAGGTGTTTTTCCCCTTTAGTTTTAAAATACTTTATTGAAGTATGATTCATGCATAATAAACTGTATATATTAAAATATATAATTTGGTGAATTTGACATATATACTGATGGTTCACAATGAAGATAATGAACATATTTGTGCATTTTGTAATCCATTCCTCCTTCCCATCTGCAAGCAGCCACTAATGTGCTTTCTGTTACTATCAATTAGTTTGCCTTTTCTAGAATGTTAGGTAAATAGATCATACAATAAGTACTCTTTTGTTTGTCTAGATTGTTTCATTCAGCATAAATATTTCAAGATTCATTCATGTTGTGTGTATGGAAATAGTTCATTTTTTGTACAGTGGTGTTCTGTTGTGTGGATATTCCACTGTGTTGAGGTTTTTTAAAGTTTTTTAAAATTGACTTGAAGGAGAGAGAGCGTAATTTGTTGTTCTGCCTATTTATGCACTCATTGGTTGATTCTTGCATGT
>NW_006351465.1:0-543 GCF_000327345.1 Myotis davidii
CAACCAATGAATGCATAAATAAGTGGAGCAACACATCAATGCTTATCTCCTTCACCCCTTTCTCTCCTTCTTTCTAAAATCAATAGATTTTTTAAAAAAAGAAATCAGTTTTATAAAATGGGGATAATACTTGGACCTGCCTCACAGGACTGCTTGGGATCGCATGAGATAAAGTTTCTTGGAGACTATAAAACTCAGTACAAATATAAGCTGTTACTATTATTACTGACTAGAGGGAGAAAGCAGTGGTATGAATGAGATGAGGTATTTTAATGCTGCTTTTCTGAGCCTAGGATTTTATATTAACCTCCAAATCTGAGCTGTTACCTTACAATATTCTATTCTTTTTAATATAGTCTGCATGTTTTGGTGGCCTGGTTTAGTCATTAATTTACCAGCCAGGATCACAGAATTGACCTGAGTAGACTGGGCTTCCCGGGGTCAAAGATGTGTCTGAAAAGGAGACCCTGAATCATTTTGGAATTACACTTCTCTTCTTGCTGTGTTCCCAAAATTTCTGGCCCATGACAGGATCTAGAGCAG
>NW_006351466.1:0-544 GCF_000327345.1 Myotis davidii
CTTCTTGGATTTTCAATCTGTATAATATTTTGAGAATAGCAAGTTATAAGGATAATTTATCACTTTCTTTTTCAATCAGAAAATATTCTCAAGCTCAACTAATTCTATTCCTGATTCTATCCTTAAGAAATCTGAGTTCTAAAAAATAAAGATCATGTGGTAGTCCTAAAAAAATAAAGATCAGTTGGTGGTAGAACTGGGACTAGAACCAAGGCCCTGTTATACAATGAGACAACAGGCATAAAACACCTCCCTCTTTACTTCCTCCTCCATTATGCTATCCAAAGGCACCCTATTCTTCCTCCCTTAGATTTCAAATCATGCCCGCAAGTATGTATCCAGAACTGCAGATGGATTTATATTTGCCTTTCATAATGTTATAAACATTCATCTTCTCTTAGCATTTATCTTTCCATTTTGAAAAAAAAAATGTTATTTTTTCTTTAGTACTCAACCATCCCCTTGATCATTTTAATTGCCTCATTCTGGAGTTTTTCTACCTTATTATTTTTCTCCTTCATTTCAGCAATTGGAATAGTTGGGG
>NW_006351467.1:0-544 GCF_000327345.1 Myotis davidii
TGTTTTTAACAGTTTACTAAAAATCTCTAAAGGGGAAACAATGCATTTCCCCCTTTTCTCCTATGATCAAGTAATACATTCTTCTCAAAAGGTATAGTTTTTAAAATAAATCCAATGGGCACACCACTTTCCTTCTCCCAAAATGTTCACTTAACAGATTTCTGTATAAATGTCTTGGTAATCACTGAAGTAACTGTACTACAGTGCCTGAGTGCGAATGAGTAGAACTGTATTAATGAGCCTTTGAAAGTAAAATATTAAAGGCCATTCCTTCTTTAAGAACAAGGTCATTTACATCTCAAACTTTATGTATTGGTGATTTCACATTTCATGCTTAGATTGCACAAAAGGGGCAGATGGAAATAACTTTGAATTATAATGTTTATAGCCTTCTGATGGCATGGTGCTAATGATCTAATATTAGTGTTCTCTCTGCAGGGTAAAAATGATTATTTGGCTTCTACATATTCTCCCCTTTTTAAGAGTTTAACTCCTTTTGTTTTACAAAATTAGCTTGACAAAAGTAAGCTGAAGCCAGGAACAA
>NW_006351468.1:0-544 GCF_000327345.1 Myotis davidii
GCCAGGTTCAAGCCCAAATAGTCTAACTGAAGAATCCATACTTTCAACCACTTCATTCTTTTTGTTCCTAGGTTTCAGTTTGGTACCTATCAAGTAGTGAACAATAAACAAGCACTCTTATTAATACAAGTGTGTGGCTTATATTAAGCTTTCATCATTTCTTACTTGCTTTAGTCTTTGCATTCGTCTCATTTCATGTCTCCAGGTTAACTGATCTCACACTACTGCCAAGAACATCTTTTGAAAAACAGAACTAACCATGTTACTTACCTGTATTAGAAACTTTAATGACTTCCATTTATCTACCAAATAATATTCAAACACAACATGTCCTTAATGGTTTTGCCCCCAGTTAATTAACCCCATATTTTATCACTTCTCTTTCCTCACTCGTTCCATACTTGCTTAATCCCCAGTCACACCAAAAGTTGACTGGCCTACATGGCTCTGTGGATTTTTACATCTCAGTGTGCACTCAGTGGCACCACTGCTACGTTGGGCACTTGGGTAGCACCTAGGCCAGTGGTTGGCAAACTGCGGCTTG
>NW_006351469.1:0-542 GCF_000327345.1 Myotis davidii
TTTTCTCCTTCTGGCACTCACATGAAGAATACATTGGCACCCTTTAATTGGGTTAATATTCTGAGATACTGAGATTCAGTTCTATGGGAATCTGTAGGACCTTATTGTTTGTCCCTGCTAGGGAGGAGGAAGCTGGGGTGTTTATTTACTAAATCCCCTTTGGTACTAGTTGAACATCATACTCTGATAAAGTTAATCCTCAGCCTCACCAGCTCAGATTGAGCCAATCTAGCAGCCAGAGAAAACAAGCATGATGAGCCTGGGAATTGAGTGTGCTGAAGGAAACTTGTATTGGTAGGGCTGACTGTGTCCATCCTATGCCTCCAAGGCAAAACCTTGTGGATTTATCAGTACAGTGATCCTTGAATAACAAGGGTTTGAACAGCATCAGCTCACTTAAATGTGGATCCCCCCCCTGCCACCAATAAATACCTGTTTTGTTTTATATGTAAAGTTGAGAATTGGCAGATACAAAGGACCAACTGTATGCATTGATATGTGCCATTTTATATAGTACTAGAGGCCTGGTGCACAACATTCAT
>NW_006351470.1:0-544 GCF_000327345.1 Myotis davidii
GTCATTTTCTGAGTTATCAAACCTGTTTCATTGATCTGTGTGTCTATCCCTCCATCTTTACTACACTGCCTCTGTTATCATAACTTTATAGTAAGCCTTAATATTAGAAGAGTGATTCCTCCCATCTTATTAAGATTTTTTTTCCTTAGAGCCTGTGTCTTTCATAAATTTAGAGTCATTTAGTCTATGTCAACAAAAAATATAGCTGTGGTTTTAATAGAATGTGCATTAAATCCATAGGTCAGTGTGGGTAGAATTCACATATTTTCCAAATTGAGCCTTCTGATCCATAATTTCAGCATATCTCTATTTATTTAGGTTTTTTTTATTTCTTTCATCAGCATCTTATAACTTTTGTATGTTTTTAAGTTTATAACTAAACTAATACCATTTGAAAAAAATCAGCCTTTGGTTTTTATTATTCCCATTTTTCCTACACATAAGTCTTCCGATAGGCAAGTGATTTCTGAATTTTCTCCCTAAGATAGATTTTTATCTTGTGTGTGTTTCCTTACACCAGTGGTTCTCAACTTTGGCTGCACAT
>NW_006351471.1:0-544 GCF_000327345.1 Myotis davidii
AGAATACAGTGGAGCTGGAAGGACCACTGGGAGTCATTCATGTGATCGATGGGAAAACAGAGGTCTCCAGACCTCGCTCATCGGAGAGTGAGGGATAGGCTACAATCTCAAACAGTCACTCTCTCGACTCCACTCATGGGACAAAATGACTCAGGGACCGTGGAAGCTGGAAGGGACCCCAAGGAAGTATTTCGAATTGAATAAAAATGAAAACATGACTTATCAACATTTATGGGATGCAACTAAAGCAATAATTAGGAGAAAATGCATAGCACTAAATGCCTATATTAGAAAAGCGGTCTCAAATCCATCTTAAGAAACTAGAAAAGTAATAGGAAATTAAATGCAAAGTAAGAAGAAAAAGGGAAGTAATGAAGGTGAGAGCTCATTTCAGTGACATTGAAAATGGAAAAACAATAGAGAAAATCATGAAACCAAAAGCTGATGCTTTGAGAGGATCGATAACATGATAAAATATACCCAGAATGATCCTTTAAAAAGAGAAAGAAACCACTAATTGCTAACATCAAAAATGCAATCGGTA
>NW_006351472.1:0-544 GCF_000327345.1 Myotis davidii
AACATAATAAAGGCCATATATGACAAACCCTCATCCAATATTATACTCAATGGCGAAAACTGAAAGCTTTTCCTCTAAAACTGTTATTATTAGCAGATGACATGATATCATACATAGAAAATCCTAAAAACTCCACCAGGACCAGAAGCAAGTGTACTGCAAACATGGCATCGGCGGCTCTGGCGCTGAGGATGCAAATAGCTGTTACAGCCCTGATGAGGCCCCCACAGGCAGCAGCTCTTGACATCAGATATGCATCCAAGAAGACAAGTGGCAGCTCCAAAAACCTCGGTAAAAAGTCACCAGGCAAATGCTTTGGCATCAAGAAAATGGAGGGTCACCATGTTCATGCTGGCAACACTCTTGGGACGGAGCGCCACCTGCAATGGCACCCGGACAATCCTTTGGGGTTGGGGAAGGGGTATCTGTGTGCCCTGGAGGAAGGGGTTGTTCACTACACTAAGCAGGTCTAAAGTGGAAGCATATACCATGTTCATGGACTGAAATAATTAGCATCATTAAAATGTACATACTACCCAAAGCA
>NW_006351473.1:0-544 GCF_000327345.1 Myotis davidii
TTTTCCCTTTCTCTGTTTTGAGACGTCAAATGTTGAGAAAGCTCATTTACAAAATGTTCTATTTCTTGCCTGATGCAATGTAAAATCATCAAATAACTGCAGGGGTGTTTACTTCTTGAAAAAGAGAGTGAGTCAGGTCGCGGGGGCACTACTGTATCTATGTTGTTGCCCCAGGAAGATTCACCAGCCAAAGCTCTTCATATTTCTGATGGCAGCTCGCTCAGGTTAACTGTATGTTCCCGAGTTAGTCCTTGGGATTGCTATTTGATACAGCTTTCCACAGTTCCATTGTGGATAATGTACTACTCCATTAGCACTGGGAGTGACATTAACAGGTCAGTTAAGGTCTCAGAAAGTGCTGTATATGCCAATGTCAGCTAGCACATGGCAGGACACTGGTAATCATTAGACAGGTTGGGTCTGCTGAAGGGTGTTCATTTTCAGAGCCTTGACAGTGTTATGCTCCTAAACAGAAGTTTTGCCTTGACACATGGGAATTGTACTGCTTTCTGAAGCCTCAGTCTTAGCCCAACTGACTGGCTGT
>NW_006351474.1:0-544 GCF_000327345.1 Myotis davidii
ATAGATAGATAGATAGATGATAGAAAGAAAGAATAATATACTGTGGCCAAAAGTCTCAAAAACACACCCAATGGTTATACTATCCATATATTTTCTACTTTGACCAACTTGACAGTACAAAATGGAAAACGTATTTTTACATTTTGGAATCTAGCTGTCAGTCATAGCATTGCTATGTTCCAGTGGCCAAAGCAGTAATTTGATTTCTCTTATCTGAGTGGTGACATTGGTAGTATCACTGGGTTTTACACAGTCCTTTCTTCCTACAATCCTTTGCCAATCTAAGCAAAAGGTCTCTCCTGTGTACTTCTATCCCCACTCTTAAGATCGACCTTCAAAAATAAAGTGACTGACATGTAAAATTGCTTCCCCTGTTCATGTGTTCTACATTTTCTAGGCGCTCTTGCACTTGGGTTGTGTATGTGACTAAGTCCCAGTCTCTGGACTATGGGTGGAAATAAAACAGACCATTTCCGGGCATGGTCTTGAAAATTTCACACATGATTGTAAGCACTCTCTTTCCCCATCCATCCAACAGAAATCA
>NW_006351475.1:0-543 GCF_000327345.1 Myotis davidii
AAATCAATAAAAATATATTTTTTAAAAATCACAACAAAAGCAAAAGATCCACGAAGAAAAAAAAATCAACATTTTAAATCAAGACAGGAAAAAATCTTGCACTGGCACAGCCCTGCCTCACTCGCCCCAATCCTGACTGTCATTCTTTCACTCACTGGCTCTGACTGCACAAGCCATAGCAGGCTTCTTTCCAGCACCAAGGAAGCAGCTGTGACCAGGGAAGACACCATGGTCCCACCTCCTGGAGCCATGTTCTGTTGGGGGAGACACTAGATCCCTGTGAGGGCAGAATTTTTTGTTTTGCTCATTGAGATGGTCCCCATCCTTAGGGGAGCTCCTAACATATCCTCAATAAAAGTTTGTGAAATAAAAATAAAGCAGTAAAATGTGATGGGTTGGGGAATAGGCCTTTGGGAAAAAATAGGACAATGTCAAGAGGGTGGAGAGTAGCATTTATTAAGTGCACACACCAAGGGGTGCTGGTTAAGGTCAAATAAGTCCTGTGGAACAGCATTCTAGGCAGAAGGAACAGTAGCTGCAAAA
>NW_006351476.1:0-544 GCF_000327345.1 Myotis davidii
ATAGTGTCAGTCACCAGTGACTGACATGACGCTTAACTTGTTAAAGACTCCAGCACTGTTGGAAAAAACCTTACCAAATGTCTAATCATGAATGAATGTCTGCCTCTATCTCTGACATTCGCCTCTGTCTGTAGCTGAAATCAAAAACTTCTCAAGGACAAAAAGCCATTGACACCAAAGGCAGGAAACAATCCCAAAACTGCAACAAACTGATTCTGTTCAAACCTTATTCCATTATCACCTAATTGTTATTAATTAAATAAATAAAATTATTTTTACGTTATTATTATCCCCCTTATGGTTTCCTAATGGAATTAATATCTCTCTTCTCAGATCCTTTCCCTCATTAGACATAAAAAGTTTTAAATACTCTGCACCTGCTAATCTTTCACATCTACTAGACAATATTCTGTTATTGGTTATAATAAAGTTAACACTTTATTGGCCACACATTGACTTTCTCCTACTAAAAATATAAGCTTTAGTATAGTTTTTTCTGGATATATCCATTATAAAAAACCATCTTGGACAAATAACTTTAAAA
>NW_006351477.1:0-544 GCF_000327345.1 Myotis davidii
AGGGAGAGAGAGAGAGAAACATGAATAATGAGAATCATTGGTTGACTACCTCCTGCATGCCCCACACTGGGAACTGAATCCTGACCTCCTGGTGCATAGATCATTGCTCATCCAGTGAGCCATGCCAGCCAGGCTGAAGAAGAGATTGTTGAGCAGAGAAATATGACTAAGTATATAGATCAAAATGAATCACTGAGCTCTAGGCAAAATCTGTAATCACTGATATTTATTGGAAGCTCACTATATGCCAGATACTGTTCTAAGGGCTTCACTGCATTATCTCATTTAACCTCAGACCACCCTGTGAGGTAGGTACTATTATGGTCTCCATTTTACAGTTGAAGACATGGAGACAGAAAAATAAGGCAGGGGCCCACTATTAAGGCAAATTAAATCAAATCTGATTCAATTCCAGAAAATCTAACTCCAGAGGCAACTTTCTAATCATTAAGCAATAAACTTGTACACCTCTAAAGACATTTATAAATTGCAGGGCACTTTCCCAAGTCCATCTTGCCTTTCACCCTGATTCACCTATATTCCA
>NW_006351478.1:0-544 GCF_000327345.1 Myotis davidii
ACACACTTATGATGTCAGTTGGCTCCGCCCCAAAGCCCACTACGATGCTCGTTGGCTCCACGCTCCACTGGGTCACAATGGGGGTGCACCTATAAAATGAGGCCCCCTGGCCTTGCTCTTGCATTCACTGCAGTGAATGCGATTGGAATGCTTTGGCGAAAGATTGGAGAACCTTCTGTTTGACTGAAGAGTGTGTGTGTGTATGTGTAGCATGTTTTGTTGTGGAGAGAGATTGCTGTTGTGCGGAGTATGCTTGTGTGTGTGGAAATAATGAAAAAGCTATCAGTGCCAGCCTGTCCGGATATCCAACCTGGACAGGTGGCAGGTCCCTTGCACCAAGGGCAACAGAAAGGTCAGGCTGCTGGCACCTGGCACCAAAGGAGCCCACCCGGACCCCTGGTGGGGACCTGGCTGACAGGGAGCCAGCACAGACAGCCCACAAGGACCTGGCAGGGCGAACACCAACCCGCCCCTCCTGCGGTAGGGAGCTGGTACCCGGGCTAGCAGTGGGGGCAACAGGGGAGGCAGGGCTGCCCCTGGGCAG
>NW_006351479.1:0-544 GCF_000327345.1 Myotis davidii
GCAGGTCTCTCATGAGGCTTCTCATCCCAGAACTCCAAACCAAAATGGGGTCTGAAGCCTGTCTCCTACTTTGGATGTTTCCTCAATCTCCCTGTCTAGAAGTTTGCAACAGTCAGGACACACATCTCTCACCCTCCACTCTCCTGTCCCTGTCTTTCTCTTCCTCCCACGGTGCTCCCCGCGGAGGGGATGGCTATTTCCCCCCTTCCTCTTGAGAGTAGTTCTCTCTGTGTAGACACTTATGATCAAGTCAACCAAGGTTGGGCTTTGATGTATTAAAGGGCAAAGTTCAGGAGTAAATCATTTTTCTCTACAGAGGCTGGCATTGGAGACTCTTGTTTTTCTAAGGAGGTGAAGGAAGTCAGAGCTGAGACTCATGGTCTTTCCAGGGCCTGTCCGTCCCAGGCAGTTTCTGCGGCTTTTACTCTGGGCATTGAGCTTCAAGGCTCAGCCTTGGAGAAGAGAAGTGCGAAGAAGCAGGATTTATGGGGAAAATAAAAATACATGGTTTTAAGATTGTTCCTGCATATTTTATCTCCGTTTG
>NW_006351480.1:0-544 GCF_000327345.1 Myotis davidii
TCTCTGAATTCAATTTAAAAATATTTTTAAAAAGAACATTATGTTCCTTGAAGGCCCTTTAACAAGCAGTGAACTTAAACATTTCCACGTGCCATACCACGAAGCCGTAATTTAGATCCTGGGGATACAGAGCCAAGGAATGGTACTACTCATCGTTCAGTGTTGGTGGAGGGGTTGGGGTCATGGCTTATCATCCCTTCCACGCCAAACCCCTCTCTCCAAGGAGATAAATCTGGTGCTACAACTGGACAAGCACCAAAATAAATTGAAACCCATTTCACGTAATGTTTCTCCTGTGACAATCCCACTGGATGCCCCGTAAGGTCCCTCTGAATTCTCTGAAAGATTAATTACGTCCCGTAGAGTTTGAGGGTTAAGGATATGGGCTGGGAACTGGAGATAAATTTGCCAGTGACTTCTATAGGTTTCTGGTTCTGTGCTGAGAAGTAAATTAGCAAAGGTTCGTGCTCTTCCTAGGGCAGCGCATTTTTTGTGATCATTTCTCAGGCCACGTGTGGCCATGCTCTGACATTTCCTGGGGAGT
>NW_006351481.1:0-544 GCF_000327345.1 Myotis davidii
TAAGTTCCGTTTTTCGTTGACTGGATTAAGTACTTAATATGCTAAAAAACAACCACATGCTTATTGTATAAAATATACACAAAGGACAACCATTGAATACTTCAATGAATGTATTTCCAACTGTCGTTAATGCATGTGTGTTCATACACCCAAGTGATTTTTAGTATCGTACTACATAGTATACAGTTTGTATGCTGCATGCTCTCTTTAGGAGAATTCATTCAATGAATTATTTGCCTTGTATGCGCCAGGTCTTGTGATGGTTCGGGGGATACACTGGTGACCCTTCCTACTTTCATGATCTTTATTTCACTCTTTGTCCGTTTGCACACGCACATACATGAACATAAACAGGAACGGTGTTTTTCTCACTGTTAGATCCCCAAAGCCAGTCACGTAGTGGGCAATCAGTAAATAAAATATTTGCTAAAATTTATTGGGACTGACTAACCAAACCATAATACAAGTCTTCTTTTTAAAAAATACGTTTTAATTGACTTTAAAAAGGGAGGAAGGGAGAGGGAGGGACAGACAGACATTGATT
>NW_006351482.1:0-544 GCF_000327345.1 Myotis davidii
TATGACTGTGATCTGTGACATAGCCACAGTTTAGAGAACAGAATTTACACCACCATTATTTTCTACACTTATCCTTCCCACTGCTCCTGACATTCCCATTCCATTAGGAAAGAATGGAAATGGAAAGTGACAAATTGTGTCAGAAGAACAGTTGTGTTTAACATCCGTTAAGCACTGAAGCTTGGAAGATGCAACTACAACTATTCAGATAGAAAATATGATTCTCATTATTCAAACAATCCCCAATCTGTCCTCTACCTTTTGCACATTATGTCAGCTTAAAATGACTACTTTATGGCCACATTTCTTTAAGAAACTACAATTAAATTAATATAAGATTATTATATAATTAAATTAGTATGAGGCAACATCTTTATAGGTACAGATAGATAAGATAGATGATAGATAATTAATGTCAAGAACACTTCTCATCCTAACATTATTTCAGCTAGGAGTATGACTTTCAACACAGTTACTAACAAGTACAACAACAATAATAATGATAATAATAAATGATAACAATTAATAGAAATTATAGAGAAAA
>NW_006351483.1:0-544 GCF_000327345.1 Myotis davidii
TGCAAGGAGGACGCAATCAACATTCTTTATCTTCCCCAAAATTAAGGCATCAGAAGGCTGCACACAATGAAGAATGATCACAACTCAGTGATTTGAAAACACAGATGAACAATTAAAAAGCTGCCACTTCGACGGTTCCACCATGAAAGGTTCCATGGAAACTTGGGCGTTGGACCACACACTTTAAAGAAGAGTCTAGATTTGATGAATAATCTGTAAATATTTACGGAGGCCTTTACAAGC
Source organism: Myotis davidii (assembly GCF_000327345.1). Classification (NCBI taxonomy): domain Eukaryota; kingdom Metazoa; phylum Chordata; class Mammalia; order Chiroptera; family Vespertilionidae; genus Myotis; species Myotis davidii. The sequence goes on from NW_006351483.1 coordinate 244, forward strand.
ACAGAGGCTCACAGGAATTTGAAGGTTGCCTCAGGCGAGGTCCCGTTTAGTGAGACCTATTGGTAGCAGGCACCCCGGCGGACTCTAACGGCACGCTGATCAAATACAGCTGTGTTGTTATCTGTCAGGTGTGAGGGCGCCGTGGGCGGGAGGGGGAAGAGAATTAAGAACTGAGCACTGGAACCGTTTGCTCTGTTGATCAACTAGAAGATGGCCAGGGGTGGCCCGAGGTAATGGAGAGAAAGGTTTGGAGAACCTAGGGGCTCAAAAAACATAAGGCTAAGAAGTGAGCCAAGCTTAT
>NW_006351484.1:0-544 GCF_000327345.1 Myotis davidii
GGAATCAAACCAGCAATCTTTCAGTGCATGGGACGAAGCCCAACCAACTGAGCCATATATGGGCCAGAAATAAGGTTCTTTTAATATTTTCAAACTGTAAATTATTTTGATATAAGCACAAAGTTATGCAATATGCAATATATTTCTTAAGATAGCATGGTTGAAATTCTTTGTGGTGAAACCCACCATAAAAATACAGATTGGATCAGATCAGTGGTCTGATTCCAGTGTTGGATTTGTGGCTACAAAGGAGTCGTGTGAGCACTTATTCACATCCCACATAGAAGAAAGCAATCTTCCTTCCCAATGGGTAGAATAAGAGACTTCCAACTGTCTTTGTCCTGTGTTCATGGATAAAATACAGTTCATTTGAACCAGATTAAAGCTTTGTTAATATTTATTAAATAAATTAGTAGCCACGTGGGATGGATGACCTCTGAATTGAGTATAGAAGGGTCTGGCTTTAAGTTCAAACACTACCACTAACTTGGAACAAACCTGAGGTTTTCTTATTTCAGTCCAGGGCTCATCCATCAAGAATAAT
>NW_006351485.1:0-544 GCF_000327345.1 Myotis davidii
TATATGAAACATAATTCACAAGTGTGGGTAGTTAAGAAAACTTTTGAGTTCTTGAAGATATGAATAAAAAATTTAACTGTGTTCCACTAAAGGTCCAGCCATTAATGATTGGATCACAACATAGTTTCAAAGGATAAACAATAATTCTCAGAAAAATGCAATCAGCCCACGAAACCCATAATTTTCCTAATTACTCAGTAGTTTTTAAGGCCATCTCACTCACAGAATAGGAAATACTATGCTACTTGTTACAGGCAGCACTCTAGATTCGTCTCCCTTGCTACTGGAAATGAGGAAACTACTGTATGTTGTTCCTTAATGATTATTCCCTTAGCTACACAAAAATCTGTGGAAGCTTTAAATCTAAATTTGCAAGGGGCCAATTAAAATTTAAATATACCATCATTTGCCTCTAGAACAGTGACTCTCAATATTGGCTGCATATTAGAATGACCTGAGCAGCTTTTACAAACTAAAATGTCCAAGGCTCTCCCCATTCAATTGCATCAGTTGGAGGAGGGCAGACTCCCAAGTTTGTTTGTTT
>NW_006351486.1:0-544 GCF_000327345.1 Myotis davidii
TCAAAGGGAACAGAGGTCAGTGCCCCTAACTAAATAGTGAGGTGTTGAGTGTGTTAAAAACCATTGCAGCACATCAGTGTACTGGGGCACACCATTTGAAAATCTCTGATGTAATGAGTATTTGCCCAGTTTCTAACGACATGAGTTCTGACTTACTCTTCACCTGTCCATCAGCTGTGGGATCTTCACCAAGATGTAACCTCTCTAAAAGTTTTCTCTTTTGTGAAAATAAGAAAAAGGACCTTAGCACATTGTATTATAAAGATTCATTTTTTCATATACATACAGTGACTTAACATACAGCCCTAACATAAAATAATATCTCAGAAGTTGGTAGCCAATATTATTCATTCACTGCAGTTGTTTATTTATCCATGCCAGGATAAATAAACATGCCAGTTACTGGGGATGCACTGATATGTAAGGCCATCGGGAACCCTGCTTGCATGGAGCATTCAGTCTTGGCCAATGGCTTTTAGACCTAGGCATGCTTCAGAATCAGCTGGAGGTTTTGTTAAAACACAGATTGCTGGGCCCCATCCCC
>NW_006351487.1:0-544 GCF_000327345.1 Myotis davidii
TGAGTCTCCTCTTGGATGCACGCATCCCATTTTGGCATCCTCTCCTTCTAGCTGCTTCCTCGGTTTCTAAGGCATGAAAGGTCTTGGTCTTGTTTGTGGCCTGAAGAGCATTCTGAACATGTTCCAAGGGTCCAGGCATATTGTCCTGAGCTCTGGACCTTAAGCATAGCTGGGTAAGGATGGAGTGACAAAATGGCACTTTCATAAGAAGTCTAGGACCTACTGTCAGTAGAGAAATTAGCATAAATCCATTATTGAAGCATCACTGCTTGGGCCACGAAGCATCTAGGGAGGGAGTCAGAAGATGGAGTCACATAGACAAGGTAGGAGGTGAACCCCTTTTTATCTGCTCACTTCCACCCACTACTGATACAGGGCCTGTTCCTGACTTCCCTGGTCAGAACCCTCTGCTGCTCTTGTGGACAAAGCCTTCTCGTTTCTGTATGGCCAAAACATTCTTGGGTCACATTCTCTCACGGGGCTATACTCAGCCAGCTCTCATGTTAGAAGACAGGCTTGTCAACTAATTGAAATATAGGCCTGG
>NW_006351488.1:0-544 GCF_000327345.1 Myotis davidii
AGGGGATATATGTAATACTTTCAATAATAAAGACTTAATTTTTCTAAAAAAAATTCTTCTTTGGGCAGAAGAACAACTATTCCATATTGAAATGAAGAAAGGAATAAAGACCAAATATATGTTTGTCAAAAACAACAACAACAAAAACAACTAGGCTTGAACCATCTAGGTGCAATGAAATGGAAAGGAGATGGATAAAGGGATATTTGAGGGGATGTAAAGCACCTGCTCACAGGTAAGATAAGAAATTTCTGGTTGGATGGCTTGTGTGACTTCACTGTCCCCATGTCATCAACTGAAATAAGGAGTAATCAAATAGAAAAAAGGTTTAGTGGGATAGCTTTGGTTTCCTGGTTTTGTTTTGCTCTTAACACAAACTGAGACTTACTTTTAATTTCAATTCAAAAGATATGCTGAAATTGTGATTAAAAAGAGATATGGTCAGAAGAGAGAGCAAGAAATTGAAAACCCATTTAAAAAAATAATGACAGAAAATAATTTCCTTACCAAATGAAGGAAATAGACATACAAGTTCAGGAAACAC
>NW_006351489.1:0-544 GCF_000327345.1 Myotis davidii
TTGCAACCCACAGGTTGAGAACCACTGGCTTAGGTAGTTTCAAGTTTTAGGAAGTGAGAGAGCTATTAATATAATTGGCTTCCTCTTTCCATAGACTGCTTCTCAGGAGAGGAGTTAACGGTTTTCTCCCCCGGGGAAAATCACCAGCTGTTCTGTTTCTCTTTTACATGACCACCCATTGATGCTTGCAAGAAGCTAAGCCATTGAACCTAAAAGTGTGGTTCATACAAACCTCCTTTGTCAGAACCACCTGGGACCTTATTACAAATACAAACTCCCAAACCTCATCACATATTTTGTGAATGTAGTCTGAGGCTATGACCCATGACTACTCATTTTTAACTATCACCCCAAGTGATTCTGATGCACACTAGGTTTGAGAATGCACAGTCTAAGTAGATAACTCAGCCTAGACCACTGGACTAAGAAGGCCTGATGGAGCCACTCCCACTTATGCCATGTTCTTACCAAGCTCTGAGATGCTTGGCAATCAGTGCAAGGAGGGGAATATAGCTCTCAAGAGTTGAAGAAAACACTACATTAT
>NW_006351490.1:0-544 GCF_000327345.1 Myotis davidii
CCTCCCTGCATACTGAACTATGTCTATGTCTATCCTTACGAAAAATTTTCAGATTCTTATAAAAATATTTTCACAGTGTAATTGGTTGTAGAACCTTGAACTCAAAGCATGGTTTGGTCTTAGGCCAGTACTGCTAAATCACATCACTATTTTCACAAGATCTACAGGTGATTCTTGTACACATAAGAGGTTGAGACACATTGTTTTCGAAGTTAAATCATTCTTGGTATCAGGGAGAACTATTTAATGTACCTCTAGGTTCACACAGTAAAATGAGAACAAAAACTGGCATTGCTCTCACCCAAATGATTAACTAGCCCCCTATAATATTCAGGGAGGAATGGTGCCATTAAAAACAGAAAGTATGTGTCCATGTACTGACGTGAAAATGTATCCAAGATACAATACTGATGTTTTTAAAAAGCTAGTTGAAGAACAGCATGCAAGACAGGATTGTAGCTGATGCTTGAAGATCGTAGCGTACCGCAGCACGTCTCTTTGGCTCATGTGATTACAACACAGTCATGGTCACAGGCACCATTGC
>NW_006351491.1:0-544 GCF_000327345.1 Myotis davidii
AATCTGCATAAATCCTATGTAATTTTAAACAAATTATTAACTCCAACAAATCTGAAAGTGTGCAACAAAAAAATGTATACTTACAACTAAATCATCTGTTACTTTAATACACAAACTCCCATCAGAATGCCTATATTTGAGAACCACACGTGCCTGAAACAAAAAAAATACGTATTTAGAAACAGTGAAGTCAGAAGATCTTTCTCATAAATAGTTTAGTCTTCAGGTTGGCTAAAACGATCCTTTAGAATAGTCACCTTTACTGTAAACTTATTGAAATGAGGTAGATATACAGCATTCTAGTTCATTCCTGTTGCTACAATTTATTTTGTAAAAAGATTTAAGGTGGTTTGGCATTTCCAGCCAATAAAAACATTTACTGAAGGGCATCCAAGCATGCCACCTCCCAACAGCCACGGTGGCATAAGGACTGTATGAGCCGCAGGCAATAGGCTCGCTAAGAGCAGGACATACATCAGCCCAGTAAAGGGGACATAACTGTCCCCTCTCCTTACACAGGATTCTTATCTGCACAACAAACTAC
>NW_006351492.1:0-544 GCF_000327345.1 Myotis davidii
AACAGCAAGGATGGACCGGCTCCCGGCACTACTGAGGCACATATGATTCTCCCTATTGTATAGTTGAGGAAAGTGCCTCAGAATCATTTGTAATTGGTCACATCGTTTCAAAGGATGGAGCAGTTGTGGCTGACTCAAATCCCCTGCTCTTTGCACTTGACCGCCCCACCCTTCATGTCAGAAAAAATAGTGCTTTTCGAAGCACTCACATGAAACTATTTCCAGACTAAATTCTGCAGAAGAAAAGGTGAATGTGCTTTCTGAAACAGCCTTTTTCCCTTTTCCTGAAGACACTTAGAGTCCATCAAATGTTGACTTTTCCACAGTATGGGGAGCGGGGGAAAGCCTCTAATTTGGACCACTTTGTCCTCTATTAGATTTCTGGTTCTGAAACCTAATGATCCAAGATATTTTGCAATGGAAACTGTTAAAAATGATCATTGAATCATATTCTAATCATTACATTCTGTAAAAAACAAATAGTCAAGATATTCTAGGTAGAATTTCAGCTAAAGCTACTGCAAATGGCTTTAGCCAAAGTAAG
>NW_006351493.1:0-544 GCF_000327345.1 Myotis davidii
AGGCTAGGTTGGAAGGACTAGATAGATTCCCACACCAGAGATTAGATTTTTTAACAGAAATTCAATTTTGTTTAACGGTTGTACATAGAATCATCCTGTTAAGTTTCATTTGTCTGGTAAGTTTTCCATTGCTTTTAAGCTTCAAATAACACCCAGCACTACCCTTGCCCACACTATTGGATTACCATCTTCTTGGTTGCATGTGGATTTGCATCACAGAATACAGTAACTTTTAAATTCTAAGTGACCCTGGGTAATAGTAAATTGAATGTGGACTTTTCCTTAGGTGCTTATTCTTACCGTGTGTGTATCTTCAGTGGAACATCAATGACAAAATACAGTCATGGTATTTCTAAGGATTTACGGGGCATCGTTTAGCAAATATCTGAAATTCTTTCTTTATCCAAGTTTTCCTTTCCCTTCTGTGAATCATCATGCTTCATCCTAGGTATCTTGAGATTGGATCCTGTATAATGAGCTGAATACAAGAAGGATTAGTCATTCAGAAATTATTAAATACCTCTTTTAAGGAAGACACAACTTT
>NW_006351494.1:0-544 GCF_000327345.1 Myotis davidii
TTTTTCCCCATTGATCTATATCAGCGGTTGCCAACCTTCCAGTGGTCAATGGTTATTTTCTATGACATTTCTTCATGACCATGGACAACTGCCCAAGAAAGAAGGGTTTCCTAAGTATTATGAATTTTTCTGAAAATAAAAGATAGAATTGTTCTCCTGATGAAAAGATAACCTGTAAGAACTTATTTCCAGAAATGGGAGAGATAGTCAACATCAAAAGAATTATTAACTATGAATCATCATTTTTTAAAGACAGAGTACATCCTCTGGTCATACGCTAGTTCAAGCTAGTTTGGAGAAGAGGCCAGAGCCATTGTCACTAACTTTCCTCCGTTGATGCTACTTATACTGAAATGCATCTCTGAAGACAGAGCATGTTATTGATGAAACAAAGATGATGAATTCAAACTAATGTCAATGAAGTTCAGTTTATCAATTTTTCCTTTTATGGATTGTACTCTTGATGTCAATAGTAAAAACTCTTTGCCTAGTCCAAGATCACAAAGATTTTTTTCCCACCCTAACCAGTTTGGCTCAGTGGATA
>NW_006351495.1:0-544 GCF_000327345.1 Myotis davidii
CTCCTGGAGGAGGGCAGGGTGCTTTCCGATAGGACGCAGGGCTCCTGGATCCCATGATACACAATCCCGCAGAAAGGGGCTGGAACTTGGAGGAAGTCAGGGCAAAGTGGGAAAAGCTGTGGGACCAGCTGTTGACTGAAAGCCACTTCTTCCTTCGTTCCACCTTTGGCCTGTCGGGCTCAGGGCTGGCTGCTGGCTGCAGCTGTATTTTGTTTGCTTGCTCTGTTTTATTTTCCTAAAAACAGTAGCCTGTACTTCGTTCTTCCATTCACAGTGTGGGATGGAGCATTAAATTTCTGTTTGGAAAAACGTAATGCATTTTTACCCTGTTCTGCATGCTGTTCCAACAACTCTTTGATGTCATCGTTCTGTAATTTTCCCCACCTTGTTGATCTCTCAAATATTCCTTCCGTGGTTTTGTCCTGTAGTCACCGGGGATTTTTTTTTCTCAGGGCTGACCTGGAATCCTTTTCTTTTTCTTCTCTTCCCTTATTGTTTGGACCTTCAACTTTGGGGAAGATGCCCAGAAATCCTTTGTTTGGGA
>NW_006351496.1:0-544 GCF_000327345.1 Myotis davidii
CCAGAGCAATTAGGCAAGAAAAAGAAATAAAAGACACCCAGATTGGAATGAAGAAGCAAAACTATCTTTATTTGCTGATGATTTTGCATATAGAAAATCCTATGGAATAAAATACACTATGAAATATAATTAATTAAAAAAATTAGCAACATTACAGGATACAAGATCAATATACAAAAAACCAATTGTATTTCTATACAATATCAATGAACAATTCAAAAATCAAATTAAGAAAAGCAATTCAATTTATGATAGCATCAAAAAGAATAAAATATTTAAGAAGAAGTATAACAACAGGAGTTCCAAATCTGTATTCTAAAACTATTAAGTATTGATTAATGAAATTAAAGAAGATGTAGCTAAATGGAAAGATATACTATGTACAGATACTGAAAAACTTAATATTGCTAAGATGGCAATACTCTGCAAACTGATTTAGAGGTCCAACACAATTGTTATCAAAATCCAAGCTGCCTTTTTTCAGAAACTGACAAACTGACACTGATTTATCTAGAAATGACCCAGAACAGCCAAAAAAAATCTT
>NW_006351497.1:0-544 GCF_000327345.1 Myotis davidii
ATCTCAAGTTGCTTGAAAATCAGGCTAACATTCTGAAGGAAACAAGGAGTGGGAGGACGCAGGCGCCCCCTTGTGGTGAGTGCATTAACTGCAAGGACAGTATCTTGATTCCAGACTCAGAGTCTCCCTAGTGAGGGTAGGTGCTCAGTGAGTGCAGCTTTTCCACACACCAGCTCTGTGGCCTTGGGCAAGTTCCCTCCATGATGATGAGACAAGAGGGTTTGGACTAGGTAATCTCTGGGACCCCCTCATGATCTCCAACTGTGTCAGGTACCCAATCCAGGCATCCCTTTTCCTAGTGGGTGGGGTTCAGTTTTCTTCGACTCTCCCAGAACAGTTATTGGAAATCTTACCAATACTAGCATCCCCAAATCCTTAGCAACTGGTGTCCTGTAACCCCATTGTACTCTTATAGACTCCAGCCCCATACCCTCCTGTAAGGAATGGACTACCAGGGATTCCTCAGCCCTGTCCTTGTGTGGACAGCTAGATTTTAGGCTGCAGGACCTCCCAGGAGCCTGGGACAGCTCCAGGACCTTGACAG
>NW_006351498.1:0-544 GCF_000327345.1 Myotis davidii
TTTGAAATAAGGAACATCCCTAAGTAAACCTTATTTTCTACGTAAGTATGATATAGAACAGAACTTGAATTGAAATACAAAATCCCTTATTCCACGTTTAATTCTTTAATATTTCTCCGTAAATCACTTCCACTTTTCTTCCAACCACATGCTACTGGCAAACTGAATCAATTCTGGGATGTCTGAGCTAACACACTGAGCAAATTTAACCTCAGGTGTTGAAGATATTGTGCTCAACTTTTCTGCCATTTAATGTAAGACTCTGTATGCCACTAGGAAGCCTTAGTTCCTGTCAGAACCAGTGTAAGTTTACTGCAGTGAACTATCTCTTTACTTTTTCCCTATTAGGTTGCACTTATTCTCTATCAGAGTAAGACTATATTTTATGATCTGTAGAATAATTTTCCAGGTAGTTCTAATCCAGTCACCCAGGTGACTATCATCTAATAAATAATATAGTCAGACTTTTAAAACAGCTTCACCGACAAGTAGGAAAATGATGAGAAGTAGATGTTCTTGGGAGACAAGTATTTTGCATAAGACC
>NW_006351499.1:0-544 GCF_000327345.1 Myotis davidii
CGGTATGGACCCCTTTCAGTTCACCCTGGTTGAAGCTCTTTGAGCTTATTGGATTTGGGTGTCAGTTTCTTTCCTCTGATTTGGGCAGTTTTCAGCCTTTGTTTCTTCAGATAAGCTCTCTGTCCCTTCCTCTCATCTGCTACCATAGGAGTTTAACTTTCATTCCTTCATTCTTCTTTTTGTGGCTCTGTCTCAATAATTTGAAATGCTTTTTCTTCAATTTTGCTGAGTCTTCTGCTTGATCAGGTCTGATGTTGAATATTTTTAATCGCTGTATTAATGAACTTCAAATTTTGTTTTGTGCTTTTCTATCATTTCTATCTCTTTGTTGATCCTTTTGTTTATGCATCATTTTCCTGATTTCATTTAGTTGTCTATTTGTGCTCTGTTTCAGATCATTGAAATCCTTTAGGAAACTTATTTTGAATTCTTTGTCAGGTTGTTAATAGATCTGCTCCTCTGGGGTTGGTTTCTGGAGATTTATTTTTGTTCCATAGATTGGGCCATGTTTCCCTGGTTCTTCGTGTGATTTGTGGTTTTATTT
>NW_006351500.1:0-544 GCF_000327345.1 Myotis davidii
AGTTGTATAAAATTATATATATAAAATAGAAGATAAAATTATTATTATTTGCAGGTAATATAATTATCTTCCTAGGAAAAGGAGGGAATCAATAGAAAAACTATTAGAATTATTCAGTGAAAGTAAGATAATAGCTAGATGCAGGTTAGAGGCTAGATAATAGTTAGAAGCAATTAGAGAAAAGAGACCCCAATCCCCAATAAAAATAAAAAATATATAAAAACCTCAACACAAATGTATAGGATTCACTTGAAGAAAATCTTTTTGCTTCAATGGAAGATATTAATGAAGGTCTAACTAAATAAATAACTATATATCATATTTTTGGATGGAAAATTTGAATATTGTACCCAATTAATTTTTAAATTTAATAAACTTTCAATCAAAAAAGCAATGGGCTTATTTAGCTGTTTATCACAACGAATCTAAAATTCATCAGGAAAGAGAAAAATAGTTGAGAATAATTTTTAATATGTTGAAACAAAAGTGATGATGGAGCATTTGAGCCATCAGAATTACAGTCTATTATCTATAGTAATAAAAG
>NW_006351501.1:0-544 GCF_000327345.1 Myotis davidii
GTATTTCTAAAAATCATCATTATTTGTAACAAGATAATAATAACTTGTAACAAAAATCCATCATTTGTGAAAAATTTTTGTACTTTTTAGAATTTTAAGGAATTACTTCAAGTATAAGTAAAACCCATGAAACAAGAATAATATTTTTTAAAGCTGTACTATTGAAACAGAATAGAAACTGAAAATCACATTAATGTTCCTATTTATTAAAAACAAATATTTCCAAGGCTGGCAGTATAATAGGACTCATCTTTATTAGATATATAATTATGGAAAGATGTTTATTCAAATGTATTCCTATAATTAATCAGGATCAAACTTACCCCTGGACCAAAATGTAAAATACAGGAAAGTAATATATCATGTTAATATAATTTGATTGGAGAAATTAGTCTTTGAAGTTCTGAAACTCCAGTTGTGATCACTGGGTAGGGAGGGTCACATTGAGTTAACCCACAGAAGTTCAATTTTGTTATTAGGGAAAATACTTTGACTTGAAGGGGTTTTTTTATTTGTTTTTTATTTTATTGATTTTTTACAGAGA
>NW_006351502.1:0-544 GCF_000327345.1 Myotis davidii
TTTTTTTTTTTTTTCAAACCAGAAGTAGAAACTAGAAATACAAAACATTAACTTTTATGGCCTTGAAGTTCCTCAACAGAAGGGGTTAACTTAATGTCAATTTAAAGAAAAAAAAATTGGTTTGTCTTTTGAAAGGTATAATTGTTATGGTGAAAGAAACAACTCTGTGTGGAGCATTTAATTCATTTACTCACTATTTGTTCACAAATATGAGTGCCTACCCTTTGTCACTGACCAACGTAGAGTGGTCCTTGTCCACAGGGAATTGCAGGTTATTAAACCAGCATGACTTCAGCACCATGTGGTCAGATGTTCACTCAGGGGAAGTAAGGGGCAGATGCAAAGGAGCCCTAACCAGACTGAAGTTCTGGGAAGTCCCCTGGGAGGAAGTGGCTTTTCCAGCTGATGCAGAACATGAGTTAGACTTAATCAGATAAGGGAGAGAAGGAGGGAGAAGAGAATTTGTGTGGTGACAGTTGAAATCTAGAGAAACTGAGATATTACAAAGTATTTGGGCAGAACTTGATGGGACCTTGTTTGTCTT